>NC_084706.1:23379628-23686620 GCF_033807575.1 Cydia pomonella | reverse complement strand
TCTTTCTTAAGGCAGATGACCGACATGCATAGAAATCGCTCCACCGACAAGAGTCTAACTCTTAGATCTACGTTGACGTCTTTCAACCCTACGTCTGCCTTTATATTTCAAACTATGTGAAAGATCACCTTAAACTGGAGGCTGACTCATCGCACTCACGCACGCAATGGCAATCAATGGTCATTTCATTAGACCCTAGGGTCTTAGTGGTTTCAAGCGTAATGGAGTGCTGGATGTCACGGTAGTAAAGCTCGCGTTTTTAACCTACTTAAAAAAAGGTTTGGACCCGGGTATCTTAAACTACATATAAAAGAGAGGTATGGGCACTGTAAATGTCATCTCGCATTTTGTGGTAGGACACAGCACAGCGGATGTCATTTCAGATTTAGAGCAGAGCCTAACTGGGGCAGTATCTTCACCTTACAGAAAACCACAGCCAAATAAGACCCAACTCATGGTGTTGTGTTCCTGGCGGTGAGTAAGGTTGGCAGAGCTCAACGAGGGTACGGAGATATCAAGGTCGGTAACGCGCATGTAGCACCTCTGGAGTTGCAGGCGTCCATAGGTTAGGGACATTGACATGTAAATAAAAAAAAAGATATGTTCATTTTTTTAGTGACCGACGAAACCGATTTTTTTAGAAACTGAATCCGAAACATAATTTTTATTCCTAAACCTGCGTGAATTTCTTCCTGGCATTTACCCTTGTTTACCTTAAAATTAAATTGAAAAACTACAATTTTGTGTCAGCTAGCCTGTATCTTTATTTAAATCTGTACTTATCTTACCCGAAAGACCAGGTCAAGAGCACCCTAAACCGTCGAGCGTGTATGAGAATGTTATGAAAGTGAAGGAAACGAAAGAGGTATGTCAGGATCGTAGCAAGTGGAAATCCGTGGTGTCTGCCTAACCCGGGAAATAGGGGCGTGATTATACGTATGTATGTACTCGTCTTCCGACATGTTGTTTGACTCGTATCCACGGCGAGGGCCCTGTATTAGGGTGTCCCTTATTTTTCGACCTATTTTTTTTTTAACGCATACCCCCTATATTTGTTCGATATGTACTAAAGTACTCCTAAAACAAAAATTAGCTTGATCTATGAACGGGAACCCGTGCCGACCTGAAGCTGAATCTTGTCCATACAAGTTGCTTAAAACGAGCGGCACATTACGGCGTAATTTCTTAGTCTATCGACAATTGTTGGTATCTGTAAGGCATAAGTTTAGTTTTTCAAAATGGATATTGAACTGCGAAGTTCTAAAAAGGATATTTTCTTAGTGGGTGATATAAAATATCAGATAACAGGTGCGAAATTGCCTTCAAATAGGCAGGTGCTGGCAGTTTTGTTTTATAACATTCGCGAAGTGAATTTAAAAGTAAACGAAAGTGCTAATCTTACGATTCGTGAGTGTATTATCTTTTGGGAAAAGGCTAGAATACCTACACGGGCACTCCCTAACTGTGTTAAGAAGCTTGTAGACCTTTACCAAGTATGGCGTGATTTACAAAAAAATTGTAAAAAAAGCACAGAAATTCATAAGCGCCGAGAGCATGATTTTCAAATGAATTTGGATAATTTGTTTGATATTGCACATGCTGATGCTCTTCAGATGATAAAGATTGAGGAAGATAAAGTATTTTTACAGCAACAGAGAGAACCGGGGCGTCAGGGTTGTCTAGCAGGAGTCGACCAAAAGTTGTCAGGAAAGGAAGATCGAGCTCGCCAACGGAAAATAGATGAAGAGAAAAGAAGATTAAAGGCCACATCCATTCCTGAATCTTCAGCATCATATGATTATGTACCGCTGGATCAGAGCCCTACGTCTTCTGTTTTATCAGATCGTTCTCTAGATGAACCCGCATTGACATTACCTGTTGCTCCCCAAGTTACCGTTGTTAAAAGGGGCCGAAAGGATTTTATTTCACCTAAGTTAGTAGCAGCCTTAGATAGGTGTCAATTGAGCACTAGAGATTCCGTTTACGTCCTTCAGGCTAAAATTGAAGCATTGGATCTAAATATCGATGATTATCCCGTAAATAAATCTTCTATACAACGTATTCGGACACAGACACGAAGAATTAGAGCCGAAGGGATAAAAACTGATTTCCAAAACAACGTTCCCGATATCACAACTATTCACTGGGATGGCAAATTACTACCTGCCATAGACGTACGTCATTCAAAAGAAGAACGTCTCCCGATTGTGATTACGTATGACGACAAAGAACAACTTCTTGCTGTGCCTAAGATAGATAGTTCATCAGGTAAAGATCAAGCTCAAGCCGTTTTACAAGCACTTCAAGATTGGGATCTCGGTGACAAAATACAGATAATGTGCTGCGATACAACTGCTTCGAATACAGGTCGTTTTAATGGTGCGTGTTCAATATTAGAACAAAAAATGGAAAGAGAGTTATTACTGTTTGCCTGTCGCCACCACGTCTACGAACTCGTTCTGAAAAGTGTGTTTGAAGCCAAAATACCACAAATTACTCGCAGCCCTGACATCCCACTCTTTAAGAAGTTCAAAGATAACTGGAAAAATGTTGATCCTTGTGCCTTTAATACCTGTTTAAATTTTGTGGAAGAACACGTCAACAATACTGTCCGTAATGAACTTCTGGAATTTTATTACAGCGAGCTAAAGAAAAGTATTGTGCGAGATGACTATCGCGAACTAATTGAATTGTCAGTAATATATTTGGGCGGCGATAAAGAAAAAAAAAATCAAAATTAAGCCTCCTGGTGCCATGCACCAAGCGCGGTGGATGGCAAGAGCTATTTACGCTATAAAGATGTTTTTGCTGCAAGATCAATTAAAAATCAGTGTCAAAGTCAAGCGAGCATTGCAAGATGTTTCTTTATTCATCGCGACTTCTTATGTAAAACCATGGCTTCAGTGCAATATGGCAGTTAAAGCTCCTCACCAGGATTTGTGCTTTCTGAAAACCTTGAAGAGGTATGAAGCAATTGATAAGGCAATTTCAAAAGCGGCTTTAGATAAATTCTGCAAACACTTGTGGTATTTGACGGATGAGGTTGCGATTATGGCAATTTTCGACGAAGAAGTAGGTGTTGAAGTGAAAATGAGGATGGTTTCTAAACTAGAGTGTGATAACGAGAAGCCGCATCAACAGGAAAAAAGATATATTCCATCTAAACAAGAAATGGCTAAAACTTTATTTAGTAAAGGCATGGATGATTTCGTGTCAACAAAGAGTAAAGACTTGTTTACTCGCTTGAAAATTGACACCAGCTTTTTGAGGGTCCCTGTTTTCATGTGGAACCAAGATGATGCTTATTTAAATGCTTTATCTAAAATCTCAAATCTTCGAGCTGTAAATGATACAGCAGAAAGGGCGGTTAAGCTGATGCAAGACTTTCACGGATTAATAACGGCGGACGAAGAGCAAAAACAATTTCTATTGCGTTGTGTTCAGGAACACAGAAAGCTTTATCCTGACTGTAAAAAAGCTACTTTGCGAAAAATGTATCCCAAATAAGTATAATATAACTGTATTTCATGATTATTATGTTGATTTGAACTTATTTTCCTATTTGTTTTTGAATTTTGGAATAAAATGGGAAGTACGAGTTTAAGGTGCGTACTAAAAAAATTGACACAACTTTAAAGCCAAGTCGGCACGGGTTCCCGTTGTAACAAAGGTTGGAAATTTCGCAGGTATGTTTTTTAAAGCATTTCTAATAATATTGAGGGGTATGCGTTCCAAAAAAAAAAAATTTTTTTTTTTGCTCATATAAGGGACACCCTACCCTGTATCTAAACTAATCTCAAACTACATCAGCATAATATTCGATAATGATACACGAGTCAAAGGACCGGCAGTTTGGAGCGTCGCAATTAAATGCTGGAGTAGAGCAGTGTGTGGCCAGAAAAGCAACACTGCAGCAGCGCGAGGAACAGAGCGAGGAGCAGCGTGATGAACATAGTGAGGCGGGGTTATTAAATACAACCTGTAAGAGTCGGATATCCGGATAGCCGGAGGATTTTACAGTAGGATAATATTTCTTACAAGTTCATTGTGTTAAGGTATTCAAACATACTCCTTTGGTCGGTTAGTCCATGTCTTCAAGCCATACAGAAAGATTGGGAAAACCAGAGAACGCACAAGTCTAACCTTCTTTTATAATATACTATGGTCAGTCAAAAATTTAAAACTTATAAACATTGCAGTCTCGATTTCAGGACTGCAATGTTGCAGACAAATTCCATTATTTGTCATGCTTCAAACTTTTAAAAAAGTTGAAAGGGCCATATCAAATGAAGGCATAGGTCCATTAAACAGCCAACCAGAGATGATCAGTACTTATTGTTATAATGTTGGTACCTGGCGTCTCTTTAGCTGTTATTGTTATTTCTTGCAATATTTTAGAAAACAGCCGTGGCAGCATGGTCCCATTTTTATCTCTTGTCACTATACCCGTCACTTTCGTGCTTACATACTTGTTAGAACGTGACTGGAATGGTGACAAATGATAAAGAGTGGACCATCTTAGCCTCATTGGACAATATATAAGGCTACTCGCTGGCTTCGGATTCAATTAAAAACCCGCCTGTCCATCCGTCCGTCCGTTTAAAACGAATCCTCAGCCAGCAAGTAGCTACTTCCGAGCCTCGACAATAATGTACTATTAACGACTATAATTGTAAATGTATAAGAATTAAAGTTTTCTATTAACTTTGTCGTTTGACCTTTCTTCCTCCTCTTCTCTTCCTCAAGTAATAAATTAGAATAATGGACCATATATACATACACGGTGTTTCACGAGGAATCCGTAAGATTTTGATATCATTCAATGGAGGAGTTTTTATTTAGTTGGAATAAAATAATTCATTGGAATAAATAAATTCACAAATAATAATTAATATTAATATTGTTCCATACAAACTTTTCAGGAATTTGCCTAGTTTCAGAGTTAATGTCAATTGAAAAAAAATCATATTTTTATTGTTACTTAGTGCTAAACGCCTTTTTAATGGCGATGTTGCTACTATGGGACGTAATTTAAATATTCTCATAGATGCAAAAGAATGACAAATAAAAATATACAACAACTAGATTTTACGAAAAAAAAAACATTAAAAAATAATTTTAAGTATCAGATTTATTTAACATTTGATTTATATGTACGAAATACATTCAAATAAACTAAAAAAATATTTCAACGACAAAAAAAAATATATTTGGCGAAGTTGACTTAAAGTAGGTACCTATACCATTTTTTGCTTCTTTTGGCCTCAGAAATGCATGGTTAAAATCTATCAAGTTCCTTGTGATACACCGTGAGTAACTCACTCCAATGCCTTTTAAGTTATTTGCCTTTTATGAGACCCAACAATACCGTAGCTGAAACGTATTTACATCCAATTTCATGAAGCTTTTATCAAAACAACCCTTTCCATATCATTGTATTACCATACGATTTGGTTTAGTGTGGATAGCAAAAAAAACGTAGCAAATACCATATTTAGTCTTATTTTGACTAATTCCATTATGTTACCAAAGTCATATTTACGTATATGCTGCACTGCTAATTAAAAATGCAATATTTGCTCATGTAAAATGCTTTTTCTCATGAAAAATCGTTCAAATAAAGAACTTATTAAAGAAAACAAACAATTGCACGAGTTTTCAAATCGTCAGGTGACAAGCAAAACTCATTAATTACCACCACAAGTTCATAGCCATAATGAACCATACTACTACTAAAATAAGGATTTTTGTTTAATTAATAAGTAATTAGTGATTTTAGGCCTAATTTTCTTCTTCTTCAAACCTATAGTATAAAACCAAATGAATACTTGCCCAAATCGTAAACTATTCGTCTCGTAATCGCAAACGTCCTCGTAAACTACCCTTACTCAACCTCCAGAACACCAGTACCAAGTCGAATTCCCACCCACCTCTCTACCGATCTCTAAAGCTTATTAACGGCATATTGACCCAGGACGATTCAATGGACCTATTTTCGACTCCTGAACCGAGAACCTTAGCCACAGCCGGGCGCTACCTCGAGGCTATAGTCGCCCCGAGCACCATTAGCACTAATTAGATAATATGTACTTATATTTAAATTCTGACTAACTGTTTTTGGTCATAATTTATTATAGTTGTGTTATAATTATAATTCAATTTTTATATTCCTATATCTCATGTTACTGTAAGTGACATAATAATAAAAGAAATAATAAATAAATAACTATTATAACTACAGTCCGCAGGAAAGACGCCCGTTTTCCTTAACTTTTTATCCGAAATACGTACAAAAATTTTGAAATTTATCCAGTTACCGCTGTAAGTACATCCATACTAAATATTGAATACAGATGAAACGCACAAAAAGGGATATCTTTCAATACATACACGACATTGCGGAAAGATCCCGATAAAAAGAAAATTATATTACTCGCAAGAACGAAAAACGCTTCGCAAAAGTAGATTAGTAAAAAATAGAGACTGCTCAAGTATCCTGAAAAAGTTGCTGATTAACGGTTAAGTGCATTCTCAAGGTACCGTGCGAATTCAGACCACACCAGCATTACTGCAGATGTATTGCAATTACGCCACACTACTGCCGACCACATTACTGCCGCAAATGTCAAAGTCAATGTCGCTGTACGGACTTTTGACATTTGTGGGAGTATTGTCGCGCTGCAATACTGCTGCAGTAATGCTTATGTAGCCTGAGTCCGAACGGTACCTTTACAGTGACTGCAGCAGCGTTGCTGATGTATTTACTTCTTTTTTTTTTTTAAACATGACTCATTTCTTGAGTGTACTTTCAATTAACCATTTAGGTAAGAGTATCATTATTTATGAAATGGGGAGTAGTACATCAGAATGAAAATTGTATAACAAATCCATTTAAAACGTTAGGTACTTTCCATCGTCGCCCATTACCTGTGGCAGCACCAAAGCTGCACCTGTCGCAATCAGATTGTAAACTAAAGGCGGGGGTTGTCTAGTATATATGATTTTGTTAAGTAACTATGTAAATGTATTTACAATAACAGTATACATAATGGATATATACAATGGTGTTACTATAACTACCTTAAATCTAAAATAGGCCTTTGAGGCATTGTATCAAGGATGCTGGCGGCATTTCCTCGTTGTATCGCAATTCTGATACGATATGCAAGGAAGCTGCCAGCTCTCCAGTCACCATTTACGTCATCCAGATGCTTCGCGATTTCTCAAAAAAACTTGTGCGCGCTGGGAATCCATGGACCTTGATGGTTTTATTTTGTGGTACATATAAAAAATGTAAAAATATATGTTACATTTGAGGATTTCCTCTAATTCTGGACATCCTTTACATAATTAATTGATCTTCGTTATTCCATTAAAACTCGGTTAATTTCAATTGTTCCCAACTTGATGGCGAAAAATTTTTACCAAAATAGCGCATAAAAAGGGCTATCGGGCATAAGACTAATAAGACTGTTAATATTGTAAGACATAATATGTAATTATTAAGATTATCTTTATCTCTTCCTTCATTTATAATGAATGCATTGAATAGAACAAATGCTATTTGTTTTTTAATTGCTAGACCTTATTTTTCACCTGTCTCTGTCAAAGTAACTCAATACACCCAACCGCTGTTCAGAGTGATACGGGGAAAGTGGTACAGTCACCCTCAGATATATCGGAGCGGCCTAGATGCTCACAAATATCTGAACACGCCTCTGTTGTCAAGGCATTAGAGTGCGTGTTTAGATATTTTGAGCACCTCGGCCGCTCCGGTATATCTGATGGCGACTGTACAAGAAATGGACCAAGAGAATAATATGTACAGTCGAAAGTGCGATCCCTCTATCATATTTCCGCCTTGCCCATAACGAGGAGTTTTGTAGGACGAGCGAAGTATCTACTGAACTCTTATACACATTGTTCTGACGAATGTGAAGTAAGTTACATTGTTATACCTTCGAAATCTTTCTAGAATCAGTCTCGTGTAAGCGTAATTGTTTAATAATTGAAATCTCATTTGTTGAAATTATGTAGTCACTGGCGTAAGATGTCTTCGGCGGATGTATCTACGATCTTACTTTCTCGTCAGATAAAGTTTTTTTTATTTGTTCGATAATGTCAGAAGTTCTGTTTTTACGCTTGGTATTACGCTACGCCTGTCGTTATGAGGACAGAAATTTCATACGCTACGCTACGATAACGCCGTGATGTAACTCGACGCCAGCGCCATCTAGCGAACGATTTGCACACTAATGCTTAATAGATGCCATGCAAGGTTGAAAGGCTATCTTTCATAAAACGATTTAGTCCCATATAAGAGAGAGTATCTGTGAATTAATAAATAACTTACTCTTGTTTATTTGTTTGCCACTGCTATAGTATAAAAATGTCATATTTAATTTAATTTATTAGCTTTATGCTTGACACAAATGCTCGCAAGCGCTCGGCAGTAACTGACGACGGTGTTATATACTCGTTAAGGTAAAATTGCGGGTCGTTTGAACCATCTCTTATACGATCCTCCATTACCTGAGTGCCGAAGAAAGCTTTGTTATTTTTTACACATACTTTAATATTGTTACAGTGCAGTGCCGGCCAATAATATATCACCTTTGTGTGTTTTAGTAAGAACTTGTTTAAGAGTAAACATGAACAATACAGGTAGTTTGTAGATTGCATAATTTACTAGTCATTTTATACAAATATGTTTATTTAGTCACCTGCAATAATTTACGGGGTGAATATATAGGTCATATTGAGCAACTTTTACTATGGGACGAACTCCGATATCGCGAAAAAAACCACTGTTTCATATATTTTGGCTGTCTGATTTCTATGGGACATTTTCTATGGGAGAGTATTTTTTTTTCGTGATTTCAGGATTGGTCTCATAGTAAAAGTTGCTCAATAGGACCTATATATTCAGTCCTTAAATTATTGCAGGTGGCTAAATAAACACCCTGTATGATGAATAGTGCAATGAATTACAATAGGAGACTCAAAAAAGCTATAATAAAATAATTAAGTTGAATACATTAAAATAATAAAAAAAAACTTCTATGAAAAAACCATCACATGAGACCAATTTTCTAATTGCTCACAAAGGAATACTTCTAGACTACCTAAAGTAATGAGGTGTAAGTCACTCACAAAATTAAAAAAAAACGTTATACCATCAAAACTTGCAGGTATTTATTGGCCGGTACTGTAACTTAACAGTTTCCTTGCGTGATACATGTGTTTAATACACTTTTTTTATTTCATTAACACTTGGACAGCCTGTATACCTCAGACCGTGGGATCCTTTTACCCCTCCAAAATGTTTTTAACCGTTGGGACTACACGTTTCGGTAATATTGTTGGTATAATATTGACTTATTGACGACCGGTCTGGCCGAGTGGGATACTTAAATACATAGAAAACACCCATGACTATGGAACAAATATCCGCGCTCATCACACGAATAAATGCCCTTACCATGATTTGAACCCGGGACTATCGGTTTCATAGGCAGTGATTAATAGCTATTACTCGTACGTACAAAATAAATATTTTTAAGCTTGTGTTGAATGTTACTATTGTCCGCTAAGTTTTTTATAATTTATCTCTGACACTTGGAGACTTATACATCTCTAAAGAATTTTAGTATTTTATGGTTTTTTTTTTATCATAGTTTTTTTGTGTAATTTGACATTTAGAGACAGTATACATCTCTAATAAAGTATTTATTATTTCATCGATTCCATATTTGTAATTGTTTTTTTTTTATTGTTTGTAAAAATGGACATGTAAAAGTGCCCCTGTGGCCTATTTGCTGAATAAATGTTTGATATTTGATATTTTCCAATCTTCAAAGTTAAATCTTGATGTATACCCTCAACCCAATCTTCGGTCCGAAACATTGTTAGAAGAAAAATGCCTACATCACATTCGTTGGAACCATAAATAACGTAAACGAGTGATTGGCAGAGAGAAATGACCCGCGGCCGACGGCGGCGCGATTCCACAGGCGGCGAAACTATAAATGTATTGGAGTACTTTTTATTTCACTCGATAGGCGACGAAAGGGACGGGGTGAAGAGGGGGAGGGAGGACATGTGGATAGCAACTGCATGACGCCCGGTCTGGCCTAGTTGGTAGTGACCCTGCCTATGAAGCCGATGGTTCTGGGACTCCTGGGTTCGAATCCCGGTAAGGGCATTTATTTATGTGATTAACTCAGATATTTGATCCTGATTCATGGGTGTTTTTATGTATTTAAGTACGTATTTATTTATATACGTATGTATATCGTCGTCTAGTTAGAAATACCTATAGTTAATCTGTAGCTCGATCTGTGTAAGATTGTCCCCAAATACTAATTAATTAATCAATTAATATTTATTTATTCTTTCATTTATTCATTCACTCATGCATTCATTCGTTCATTCGCTCGTTCATTCATTCATTCATTTATTTATACATTAAATACTTTTGCAGCATTACAGCAGCCGCATTGATGTTGTATGCAAGCCGGTCGGCTCCTCGCGGACGCAGGTGGAACGTAGTGATTATATGCTCTTTGGCAGATGGCTTCGCACGGAGTCCATCGCTTCTGCCATATAATACAAAGTATAGGTAGGCACATTGAAAACACGCTCCGATGCGGCCCGACTTTAGCCGGTCGGTGAAAATCGCATATTAGTAGATGAACCATTATGAAAAGGGCTTATAACGGCCATAAAAATGTATGTTTGGTTATTTTAAATACCATTAAATAAGGGAAGAGTGACCCAGACGACTGGCGAGAGTTACCACGGCAAGGAGTGACAAGAAAAAGTTGTTTCACCCAGGAGGACAAGTCAGCAATCCAATACATTGCCGATTTTGTGGCCTTCGCAGTTGTATCCTTGATCTCAACGGCTACTATTTCCAGACAAAAACTTTCAAACCTTTAACGGGTCGTGAAAAGGAAATATTTATTGCGAAAAAACCTTTCTAGGGCGTGACGTACGCGTTTGCGTTAAGTCTCATTTTGTATGGAATTTTGAGTTTCCAAAACGTCCCGCTTGACGTGCTGTTTCTAAATCCCATACAAAATGAGACTTAACACACGTCACGTCACGTCACGTCACGTCACTGTCGAATAAATTTACACTAGGGGTTCTGATCTGATTATGGAAACCAGTTGGAACTTTGTAATTAAACTGCATATTTTTTGTACAGTTTTCTTGTAAAACAAAATTTTGACGTTCTATGCATGTTCTATGTGCATTCCTGTCGGGAGAGCCCGATTCTGATTTTAATTTGTCATTCTGAAATCGGAGAGCTGCCTTCAAAGACGATTATTTCTTTGAATTCGATTTTTGCTGTAACCGTTCCTGTGAAAACAATCTTATGGCAACTTTATTATCCTCCTGAGACTCCTGGTACACATTTTTGTACCTACATATACTACAATCTATTTTAACAAAGGGTTCCAAATTCAAAAACAACAGCCTGATAAAGATACATAGGTATTATAATAGGAACAACTAAAATATCTGCTATAAATAATATACTTATTTAATTAATACCTTAATATTTAATTATGTATTGGTCATTAATATCTAATGAATGATTGAGTGATCTGTGTTCAATTTTGACGTCACAAAATGTCTTTGTCTTCTTCAATATTTACCTAAAACAAAAAAAAATTACGACGCAATTGAATTCATTTTTATTGTGTTTTTTATTTTATACAGCCTCGCATCGCTACCTCGCACAGGTTTGGTGGAAACGCAACCTTAATAGTGACCACCGAGACACTGCCAACAGAAATGACTCCCCATTGCATATAGATGTTACGAATTTTAAGACCAAGCTATGCAGATATGAGCTCACCCCAGCGCAGAAAATGTTTTGCAAAAATACAATCATTCAAAAACCTAACGCATTTTCTCTCCTCACCTTCACTCCGCATCTTCCCTCTCTCACTCTCTCTCGACTTTAACTAATAATAATAATTCAGTCTATATACGTCCCACTGCTGGGCACAGGCCTCCTCTCATGCGCGAGAGGGCTCGGGCTATAGTCCCCACGCTAGCCCAATGCGGATTGGGGACTTCACATACACCTTTGAATTTCTTCGCAGATGCATGCAGGTTTCCTCACAATGTTTTCCTTCACCGACTTTAACTAACTTATCGAAAATCAATTATTTGTGGTCTAGTTACGCTTTCGTTTGAGTTTTGACGTAAATCGTTCAAAGTCTTTGTTTGAACATTATACATATTAGCAATTTCATACTTAACTAAGCATGACATTCACATGTTTTCTTCAGTTAATTTCCTTTCATTTATCCTTTCGTTACATATGAAAGGATATCTCTATAGTCGGTATATTAAAGTATTCCATTCCGCCCAAGTCAGGTGCACGTTCAAATTGCCATGTTCTTGATAAAATGATTGACGTTCATTACTGGTGCGATTAGAATATCCATTTCGTCACGCATTTCATCGTCAGCTGAACAAAATACAGAGCGAGTTGACGCTCTTGCTGAGTTAAATGCATCCACGATGACGCGCAGATTTGTCAAATCTAACCTTAAATAACATGATATTACGAGTGAAGGCACGCGTCTTCGCGAATGACACGATCTATATTATACTAATCACAAATATCTCGTCCAATTCGTCGTAATACTCCTAACCCTAAAGTTGTTTCTCTTGCCTCAAAACTATCTTTATTTATGTGCGTTCCTTGTTTGTTTAACTTGAGTTTAACAATGTTTCCAATTAAAAGCTAAAAGACGCCATCTTGGCCAGTTTTAATTGGAACCCTTGGCCGGGCTCCAAAACTACTATCGAAGTTCTTAATTATGGTAAACAATATCGTTGGATAAAACTTTATTTGGGTGCAATAGCGAACTATTTAAGTTTAACACGTAATTATCTCATATACAATGATAAAGACCTGTTTTAATTTATATAGATAGATAGATAGAATACTCTTTATTGGCACACCTCAGTAAAAATATACAAGAAAAATAAACCATTGATTAAATTTAGAGGCAGACAACAGGCGGTCTATATAATTTTCGGTGCATCTTAATTATTAGTTTTTATTTTCTTTAGTAATTAACATACCTTTTAAGTTCATACAAAGAACGTTATGGATGAATGATCTGAATTAAACAAAAAACTTAAATTCGCTGTATTTTTTTTGCTACATACACTATTTACAGGACTAGATATATAGGTACAGTCAGCATCAAAAGTAGCGGATCAAACAAGGTTTCAAAAGTATTATACTGTAACAGCTTCACAAAAAGTGATGGTTCTTTAAGTAGAAGAATTAAGGCTGTAAAAGAAGTAGATATACTTTAGAACATGAATTGTAGAGATTTATCTATATTTGGAAAAGTTATCCGGAATATTAGATACTTTTGGCGCGTTGTTCCATCCGCTACTATTGATGCTGACTGTACCTTATCCTATTATTGTAAGTACAAAGTTTCAGAGCAATCTAGTTAGTCGTTTTAAAATTAGAGCGAACTACGTTTGTACCTATAAAGAACCGAGCTTACTGGGGACCCTTAAGTCTTTAAATATAACAAAGTTTCACATATCATCATTATTTCATATTTCATATCATATCATACCTACAAAGTCAGTTGGTTACTAATGAAGTTAATAAATACGTCTTAAAAAAGGCATAGTAACCATTTTGACATGTGTACTGGGCGTTTGCCGGCTTAATATTTTCCATCTATCGATTCGGTTTCATTATTTAAATAAACAGCAGTACATATTATTGTAATCACGATATAGTATTTTATGCAACAGTTGTATAAGAAGGGTCAAAAAAGGCGAGTGGCGTGAGTTACAATGTGAGCCGGAGCCGAAGGCGTAGGCGAACATTGTAAAGGAATACGCCACGAGAATTTTTTGACCTACTTATACAACGTTGCATACAATATTTTTCCTACGAGTCAACAAAAATAAATCTTAATTTTGGTAAACAAATTACAGCAAAATTATATAGCCAAGACGCGCGAGCATACTTTGTTCCGCGCCCGGCTCGCCCCGGGCCGCGGCCGGCCGGTCGGCGACACCTCCTCGTAACTCATGAGGCCCTGGTACTTGCTACTTGCTAAATTTATTTTTTGGACAGTTTTTTCTCAATTTTGGCCACCGTAGCCTACGGAGACTAACAAGCAACGCTAAGCGGTCTTCGTAGTCAATGGGTGTTGCTATATTACGGGTGTCACATGCGTGTTTCTGACTTATGAAGTAATTATTTTTACTATGCAACCAAATGAATATTTTGTACGTTGGCAGCAATGCACTTAGTTTAAAACTGTATTCGTTTTGGTTTTGTTCGGTTGGTAGCCATTAATCGCAGTAACGTTATAGCTTATAAAAGCACAAGAGCTTTTATGAGGAATAGACAATATAGACTTTTCTTGAAACCTTTTATGTATGTTCTTATATTCGTGTTAATGAATGCATAAATGACAGATAACAGTAGAGGAGTAGGAAAATATTTGAGAATAGGGTTGTTTCCATCTACAAATCTTAGGGCAGAATTGTATCCCAATAAATTATTTTGGATTATATGAACATGTTAAACTACTTTTAGGGGACCTGTAATGACCATATTTTTGTAAATATTGAATTTAAAATATCTTTTGGCACACGTCACGTGACCAAACTCGAAACGTCATTGAAGATTCTGATGACGTCACAACTCTCGGATTGACACTGCTGACAGTTAGGCGATAAACAACAAATGACAAATGTCAGTTGACAGTTCGTATCTTCTACGTGTGTATGAAGTTATGTGTCAAACCGTAAACTGTGACGTCACACAATTTTCAAAGAGCGTTTCGGCGCGAAAGCATCTGTCATAATATATTTTGTTAATTTAACATATTTAAAGCCGTTTTTAGTTTAAAAGTTGAATTTTAGGGCAACTTTTAGTTAATATAGAACGTAATACAAGCGTTTAAAAAAATTGGAAATAGCCCTATTACATAGGTACCGGTCTACCGGTGGTATGATATGTCGAAATTTATCGATATCGTCTTATAAAAGTTATAAAGCAACTTTTATTTGCTTTCGTACTACTTAACGTCAACCCAAAATTCCCCCGTCAGACCGGGCTGCTTAAGTGTCTCAAAGACAGACAAAAGTAAAGTAATTGAAGAAAATAAACTACAGTACATTGTGGCATACAATATTGTGGTTGTGGCTTGAAATACGGGTGTTAATTAAGCGAAGCTGCGCCCCCGTCCACGGATGAAGATAAATGCCCTATCCACCGTGAACATAGGAAATTAACCAACTTTTTAGGGTTTCGTTTCTACTTAACAGGGATATAATGTAATTAAGTCTGTATGTGTGCAGCAGGAATGTCTGCACTAACACGACTGTCTTTTTGGCATTGATGGACATAGAGAACAAGGTGCTTGCCCGGGTAAATCTGTCCATGATGTTTTGCAAATCAGCTGCAGAGTTCGCCACGTAAGCTGCATCGTCAGCAAACAAGAGACTGTCGACAAAGAAGTCCTCGCGATGTTTTTCTGATTTGAGGAGAGAGATGTATAACATCCCGTCGTCTCTTGTATGCAAATGTACTCCCTGTTGGTTATTATTATTAAAAACATCCTTTAAAAGGACAGTATTCGAGTTATATTTATTACTTACTTTTTACACATACGTATATATCAATTCGATTACAGACGAGCAGCATTGCTGAGGCGGCAGAAAATCCTCAGCGTTGATTGCGTTGCCAAACAACTTCCACAAACACGGAAACAGAAAAACTCGCCCAAACGAGTTTACACCTAGTTTTCCGAACATTTGTCCTGAACTTTGGGAGGAACGAGACTTTTTAAATGTGTTTTCCGGTAACTTAATGGTCATGTTTTCTTCATTTGTGATACAAGTGTGAAAAGTCATGTCAACTTAGCAATGTGCAAAACATGTTGGAGTTTACAACAATGATGATGGCATGTGCTTTTGTATGTAAAGCACAAGCATGGAGTTTGTTTATGTACCAGTATAAACTCTGGTTGTATAGAATTTAAGTTTTCTAGACAGATGTCACATTTGTAAATAAGTCACTCTCTCGGAATCGTTTGCCTGTGCGGATGCACAATACATTTTGGAATCTTTAATATGGTATTTTATTGAGTAGTCCACGGATTTCCATCATGGTAGCAGAGCGTGGTTAAATTTGCTACTCTGATTAGGTACCATTTTCCAAAAGTGTGCGCGTGTGTTTCGTCAAATTATTTTCAAATTTATTCGCAAGGGAACAAAAGATGGCAACTGCCAATCAGAATGTTTTTATTGAAAAATTATCCGGAATTCAGAATTATTCTTCTTGGAAATTCATGATGCGAATGGTGCTCATCCACGACGATCTTTGGGATTGTGTGGGCACAACTGAAAATAAAAACGAAGACGCGAAGAAGCAGGAGAAGGCGCTCGCGAAAATCGCCTTGAACGTGCAGCCTTGTGTATTTCCACAAATTAGAAATGCCAAGACGGCTCGCGAAGCGTGGAACAACCTGCAGAAGGCATACGAGGACCGAGGCTTGTCACGACGACTCGGATTGCTTCGCACATTGTTCGCCACCAAATTAAGCGAATGTGCGAGTGTGGAGGCATACGTGAATAAGGTCATGGATACATCGCAACAACTGAGCGACATCGGAGCGGCTTTGGAAGATGACTTCGTGGCCGTGATTTTACTCAGCGGTTTGACCAGCGATTACGACCCGTTAATTATGGCTCTAGAAAATTCGAACATGTCACTGTCAAGCGAAAATGTCAAAGCGAAGTTGCTTCTAGAAAACTCGAGACGCAACGAGAAAAGCGAAGATGTTACGGCTTTAGCAGCTCGTAAAGCACGTAAACCAATTAAGTGCTTCAGATGCAAAAAGAGTGGGCATATCAAGGAGGATTGTCTTGAGAACTCTGGCGGCAAGAAGAGTGGCCGGAAAAGCCAGGCGCATCTCACAGCGTTGGCCGCAGGAGTCAAGCGTGACGTTTGGTACGTCGACAGCGGTGCGGCGCAACACTTTTGCAATGATCGGAGTTTTTTATCAGATTTTACAACTGAAAAACCAAAGAAGGTCTATATTGCCAATGGTGAAGCATTACCCACAGCTGGGAAAGGAACTGCTCAAGCTGTGTTAAAGGACAATAGTGTGAGATCTATAAGTAATGTGTACTTAGTTCCTAAATTGTCTGTTAATTTATTATCTGTTAGTGCTATGGATAGGAAAGGTTACGAAATTGTGTTTCGTTCTGGCGTGTGTACAGTCTTTGACAATGGGGAGGTTTTGGCTACAGGTACACTAAGGGATGGTATTTATGAACTTGATGCCATTGAAACTGTTTCTGCCTTGTGTAGCGAGCCATCCTCGCAAGCCATGTCTTTGTCTGTAGGTACAGGTGACATCAGTGAAGCGATGCCGGCACGTCAACTGAAGGATGACAATCGTCCTGTTGCCGTGAACGTCAAGCAAGCGCCCCAGTCCCCTGCAACTGGAAGCCAGCCAACGCAACAAGTTTGGCACCATCGTCTAGCACATCTGAACACCCGCAGTATGGAGTTACTGAGAAAAGGTATGGTCACAGGTATTTCTTATGACAACAATAATTTTCAGTCGTGTGTTTCCTGTATCTTAGGTAAACAGACTAAGTTGCCTTTTCCGAAGAAATCTGAGACCAGGGCTAAAGAAATCCTTGGGGTAGTTCATAGTGACGTCATGGGACCACTTCCATGCCCGTCCCTAGGTGGAAAAAGATATTTTCTGTTGTTTATTGACGACCTGTCACGAAAAACATTCGTTTATTTTCTTAGGAGGAAGGATGAGGTTTTCGAGATGTTTAAAGAATTCAAAGCTCTCGTAGAAAACCAAACCAATAAGAAAATAAAAGTTCTTCGTAGTGACAATGGTGGTGAATATGTCAATTCTAATTTTCAGAAGTTCCTGAAAAAGCATGGGATTCGACATCAGACCACGGTTCCAAGGTCATCAGCACAGAACGGAGTCGCAGAACGCGCGATCAGAAGCGTTACGGAGAAAGCCAGGTGCATGCTACAGGAAGCAGGCTTGAAAAAGGAGTTCTGGGCAGAAGCGGTCAACACCGCCGTCTACCTGAAGAATCGTTCTCCAACTAAGGCTGTGATGGGTAGTACACCGGAAGAAAAATGGACAGGTAAAAAGCAGAATCTGAGTTACCTGCGCATTTTTGGTTGTCAAGCCTATGCCCTTCAGCACAAACGGGACAAACTGGATCCTAAAAGTAAGAAATATATTTTTGTCGGATACTGTGACGAGTCAAAAGGTTATAGATTGATAGATCCGGCGAGCCCGAAGAATGTCATAAAAGCTAGAAATGTCACTTTTCTAGAACATGCTTTTTGGAATGACACTTCATCGGATGAGGATGACAGTTCACGTTACACTCAGATTGGTTTGTTTCCGAATAATGTAACTGTCACTGATAATGTTCAAGTGCAACCCGCCTTACCCGATTTACCCCAAGAGCCCGCAGAAATATCTAACGAAAACTGTCAAGATAGCAGCGTCATTACGATAGATGATTCTGAGAGCAGTAGTGAGACCCCAGATGACCCTGCGGATGAGACGTATGTCCCAGGAGATTCCACACTCGAAGACTACGAGAACTCAACGGATGAAACTAGTGAGTTTGAGTCGGCCAGTGTAGCACGCACTGTATGCAGTGACACGGGGGACCCTCAGTCTGTTCGCGAGGCACTGAATGGCCCGGAAGCAAGTAAGTGGAAAGCCGCGATGGCGGAAGAGTATAAATCTTTCATCGATAATAAGTGTTGGACTCTGACTGATCGCGATACGAAGCAACGGCCTGTCAAATGCAAGTGGATCTTTAAAAGAAAGCTTGGCCTCGACGGGGAAATACTGAGGTACAAAGCGCGCCTTGTTGCAAAAGGTTATACCCAAAAATACGGTATTGATTACGAAGAAACGTTCTCTCCTGTAGTAAGATATTCTACTATACGTACGTTACTAGCCTTAGCAACGGAACATAACATGAATATCGAGCATTTGGATGTAAAAACGGCGTTTTTAAATGGAGATTTAAAAGAAACCGTTTTTATGGAGCAGCCAGAGGGCTACAAGATCAAAGGCCAAGAAGATAAAGTATACAAGTTGAATAAGGCCATATACGGACTGAAGCAAGCTTCGAAGTCTTGGTATGAAAAAATAAATGGCGTTTTGACGAGCAAAATGAAATTCAAACGTTTATCTTCCGAACCTTGCGTTTATGTCAAGTCAAGCGGGAAATCTATGATTATAATTGCGCTCTATGTTGATGACATAATGCTATTTTCTTCAGCTGATTGCCGAGATACGGCAGGAATCAAAGAAGAATTGAAGAAGGCCTTCGAAATCAAGGATTTAGGGCCAGCACACCACATTCTTGGAATGAGGCTTTGCAGACAGAACAATGAAATAAACCTAGACCAGTCAAGCTATATTAAGAAGGTGCTAGAACGATTTCACATGTCAGATTGCAAACCTGCGCGAACACCTATGGAAACAGGTCTGAAGCTCGTGAAATCGACAAAAAAGGATTGTACGCACGACTACAGAGGCCTGATAGGATGTCTGATGTACATAGCGGTATGTACGCGACCCGATATTGCGCACGCTGTCAGCTCGCTCAGCCAATTTAACGACGCGTACGACGAGACTCACTGGAAGGCGGCGAAACGCGTTCTTCGCTATCTGAAAGGTACGCTTAATAATTATTTAACTTTTCAGAAGTCAGGGTTGGATATCGTCGCATATGCTGACGCCGATTTTGCGTCAAATGAGGTCGATCGCCGATCTTATACCGGTTACGTCTTTAAGATTGGAAATTCTACCATCTCTTGGGAGAGTAGAAAACAAAAGACAGTCGCTCTTTCAAGCACAGAGGCCGAATATATGTGTCTGTCAGATGCTTGTAAAGAGGCTCTTTTTCTACGCAAGTTTCTGTTCGAAATTTACGGGGTACAGTATAGGATTACTTTGTTTAATGACAATCAGTCTGCGCTGAAGTTGTGCACCAATTCTATGTACCACGCCAGAACGAAACACATTGACGTAAGACATCATTTCATCAGGGATATCGTTGAGGACGGTACAGTAGTTTTAAAATACTTGTCTACTGATGAAATGGTGGCCGATGTTTTAACGAAACCATTGACAAAGGAAAAACACGATAAGTTTGTATGTCACTTATTTTTATCTTTGAATAAATGATATGATGGTTCTAAGCAGTAGGTATACTTGCGGAAGTATAGTTTGTTTTAGATCCGTTACATATATGTTTTGACTATTTACAGTTTATATGCGACGGATACTTTGATAAATTTATACTTTTGCTATGTTTTTGCTGTTGTAATGTTTTATTGTTTTTAGACAGCAGATGTGTCTTGCTTAGATTATTTATTGTGTTTAATGTGTGTAATGTGATTTACATGAGTTTATATTGGTTCAAGGGCCAGTGTTGGAGTTTACAACAATGATGATGGCATGTGCTTTTGTATGTAAAGCACAAGCATGGAGTTTGTTTATGTACCAGTATAAACTCTGGTTGTATAGAATTTAAGTTTTCTAGACAGATGTCACATTTGTAAATAAGTCACTCTCTCGGAATCGTTTGCCTGTGCGGATGCACAATACATTTTGGAATCTTTAATATGGTATTTTATTGAGTAGTCCACGGATTTCCATCAAAACATTCAGAAAATTTCCAAAATTTCTGGAAATTATCATGAGAAAATACTCACGCGAGTTCTTACTTGAGTTTAAAAGATTACGAGTATTACTTGCATGATACGACTTGCATTTAAGATTAACCTAACTCATTGGCATTTCATATGTCATGGAAATCAATACTAACTGTAAGAAGGTTTGGTACTCAGAAAAAATACCGAGAACACTTCATAGGAACTTTGCAATTTTTTTAATTCTCTTTGGCACATTTCATAAGCATCACATCACTTTTGCGTCATCCGCATGATTTGTTCGAGCCCTGTACCCCTAGTGTAACTTTGATCGACATCATAACGTGACGAACGCGTTTGCGTTAAGTCTCATTTTGTATAGGATTTTGAGGTTCCAAAACGTCCCGCTTGGCGCGCTCTTTCGAAATCCAATACAAAATGAGACTAAACGCAAACGCGTACGTCACGTTTGGAAATCGAATTTATTTACACTAGGGGTACTGATCATCTGTATTATAAACTAGCACCAGCCAATGATTTATTGTAACTCAAGATAGGTTAAGGCGTTTTAAAATTGAAGTGCCCGGGTGTGTGTCGAGGGTTGTATTGATTACTGTTGCTTTAAGCTAAGAGGGTGTAGCCTATTTTTTCCAAATCTTGATTAAATGATGTCGATGCTGTCCTTATTAACAGATCCAGTCTTCTGGTAGCTGGTCGTCGGTGACAACTAGAGAATGCAAGCCACTTGAAGAATGTAAGTTTTTAGAGTTCTGGGCTTGGTGTATCCACGGGAATAAAATAATCAGACGAATTCAAACGTGAACTGACATCGAGCCGATATTGGTATTGATATATATAATATTATCATATCAGTTAACTGTCATTTGCTTGTTCATTTCGCTCAGACTTGTCCGCAGAAGTATTAGTGCGAAGGAGACGCCCGCACAGATGTCAGCTAACTAATATGATTGCAATATCATTCTAATATCGGTTTAATGTCCGTGCACGTTCGAATTGATAGATTGATACACGTTATATTCTAATTATAAATACTATTTAGTGGCTCTGTGAGCTGCAGTGGCAGTATGGTTCCATTTTTATCGCTTGTCACTATGCCCGTCGCTTTCACGCTTACATACTTGTTAGAACGTGACAGGCATGGTGACAAATTATAAAGAGCCGACCATCTTAGCCCTACTGTAGACCTCACGATAAAATCGATAAGCTTAAAACATGTAAAAACAAAAAAAAAACTTATTTCGTTGAGCCATTTTCGCAGCGTACTCACAATGGTTTTCAGTGCCATAGACCGTAATGGTATTAAGGTCCTTTATGCAAATTCCACCATTTGAACATTTTCCAATAAACGAAACGACAAAAAAATTCTATGTCGCTACTGACTTGCTTACGCAGCGGCTTACGTGGGCGATGACTCGCAAATGGGACGCGGCGCGGCGCGGCGGCCTAACGGCATTCGGAGATCGCCCACGTAGGACACTTCCATAGGTATCAAAGGATTGAACTCACCCGCGCCGCACCACTTCGCGTTCGCGAGTTATTCGCTCAACACTGCCTTACCAAATTTCACAAGATTAGGTTGAGAATTTTGACCTGTAAAGGAGAATCTGGACATACGAAAGCAAATTGCCCGAGTCAAAACGTAGACTTTCGCTAACGCTTTAACATAATTCTAGTTGCTAACTAAATAGTTAATCATTTTCCGGAGCCAGCTCTCTGTCTTTATTCAGCATCGTTAGTCTCCCAGAAAGTTAGTGCGTTACGGACACCTGCTGGGAACTTTTGTGCGGTTTTCGTGAATAAGTAACCCCAACTGTTGGAACAGTCCGCGGGTCAGTCGTCGCTTTTATGTTATTCAGAATTAATCATAGGTACTGGGTTTTTGTGATCTTTTTTTTATGGAGGATAGGCAGGCGTTTGACCACGATCACACCTAATAGTAAATAGGAATCACCTTGTAGGAACGGATGGTATGTTAGGTATGTAGGGTGTACTACATTTTTTATTATTACTATTCATATATTATAGTTATATATCGCCCTTTTGAATAATATAATTTGCATAACACCTAAGCATGTTACCTAATCAACGACATACATAATGTTATTCTTGGTATAATGGTGATAGGGTATATTAACATTTCGTCTAATATACACTGCCATAATTATTACATACTCTTAAACATATTTGTTATAAATAGTGACTTTATATAATGTAGGTCTCAACAAAACTAAAAGGTTCCTAGAAAATGGGTTAGGTTAGGTTAGGTTAGAACTGCGACATCGTATAAAAATTATGTTTTTGATTCTTATATAATATTTTTGGTTAATGATGATATAAAGTATTTCGTTATTATAAAATATAACATAACAAAATCCATTATACAATTTGTCTTTATACCAGTTAAAAATCTATACAAACTAGGCATTATATCAATTACGGTTTAGATTAAATCATAATATAACAAAATCAACGTATACTAATAATTAAATTTTTACAAGTATAGTATAATATATGAAATGGCATTATGGCAAGTGTCTGATAGTTTTTTCATAATTATATTAAACATTACACATCCTATTTTTAAAAATTATTTAAAATTATTTTTTATTAATTTGCCCTAGGGCAAAAATGCACCTATGCTTGTGATTAGTTAAATATCGACGTAAAATAAATCGAAATCGTAATAAATCTAGCTCCTTCTTGAACTAAAAGTTTTTATTATTATTAGAGCACTCTTTCATTAATATCTACTTGCAACCGATCTGTCGGTGTCAAAGGTGACGTTCTTTGGTGAAATAAATGTCATTTTTGTCATGATAGAGCATATATTTATGGAGTGTATAAGAACGAGGAAAATCTCTTATGGTAGAACAGTTGTAAGTGTCCAGCTGTCAGCTGTTAAATAATAGTTCGATATCTCTCCGGACATGACATGAACTTAGACTATATAATAATATATAAGCTAGTTATAGTAATCATCTGTATTTATCCATTATGTATATTGTTAAGTATTATTGAAATACGCAGCTTTTTCAAGCCTACAATTGACTGGTTATTGAATCAACGTTTCCTAAGTAGCAACTTTCCATCGTCAATGGGTAGCGGTTCTGGCGACAGATTGGTGCAATGGTGTCATGGAGCACCTGGTTTTGTACCCTTGTGTACCCTTCAACGGCCAAGTCACACAACATTAACTATAATAATAAAGAAATCGCAGTAAGGAACCTTAGACTTGGCACGACTTTGTCTAGATTTCATTACTTTTTAGAGATAAACAAGCAGCTCCATCGAGACTTGGCTAGTTTTTTACAGAATGTTTTTGGTGGGATTTCACTTCTTTTTGTAGAAACGTGGGCTTATTGATTTATTTTATTAGATTTTCTTATTTGACACAGTTTTTTTTCTTTTTAGGAGTAGTTTTTTTATTATTACAAATCTTTCTTTTCTTTTTTTTTTCGGTTCTGATTCTTGTACAGTAGCAACAGTTTTACGTATTGCCCATTCACGTTCATTATTTATTCTTTTGAACGGTTTAATTTCTGAAAGATCGGCGCGGTATTTACGCCTTAGCCGGTTGTATTCGGTGATCGCTGAAGCCTGAGCTTTCATACTCTTGAAGTCAACATTTATGAGGTGCACCCCATGAAGAACGTGTGCGGGTATCACCGCCACTCTTAGTCCAATGCATTATATTTTAACCAAATTTTGTTTTCTAATCAGGGTCACCAGGTACTCCAGATCTTCGATTATCCTAGTTTTTAGGGTTCCGTACCCGAAGGGTCAAACGAGACCCTATTACTGAGACTCCGCTGTCCGTCCATCCGTCCTTCTGTCACCAGGCTGTATCTCATGAACGGTTATAGTTAGCCAGTTGAAACTACAGATTATGTATTTCTGTTGCCGCTATAACAACAAATACTAAAAACAGAATAAAATAAATGTGTCTTTCCAATCTCGAGGTTCTCATTCAATCACCGAAGTTAAGCAACGTCGGGCGGGGTCAGTACTTGGATGGGTGACCGTTTTTATAGATAATGGTACGGAATCCTTCCTGTGCGAGTCCGACTCGCACTTTGCCGATTTTTATAGTTTTCTCTTTATGTGGCCATTAAACCCTAACTCTGTACCAAATTTCAGCTCTCTGAGTTTATGGGAAGTACTAGTTCTATTTTGATGATCACGAGTGAGTGAGTGAGTGTCATAAATGCGAAACTTTGCTTTCGCTTAACTTCGGAACTAAATGACCTACAGACTTGAAATTTTGGATTTTAAGTATGTGATTATAGCTTAATGACGACGAAAATTTCTGCGTTCTGGTCTTATCAAGAGGTTCTCAAATAGGGGCCTGAAAATTCGGCGAAATGGTTCCAGTAAAGGATGGTACGGAAGTGTTTGCTTCGCGCTCGACTTGGCGGGGGCACTGCCGTGCCCCCAGATCTAAGATATATTTTCCGCAAGAATTGAGTTATTTTATTATATTATAAAATATTTCTGACCCGTTAGAAAATCTATGATGTTTACTTTTAGTGAAGATATCGAAGCTTCAATTAATCACTATTCCGTTCCGCTGTGTAGCGCTTATCGATATATAACATGGTTAAAATCAACCAGTGTACATCCCTAAAAACCCACACGTGCACATCACAGCAGTGTAACCACTAAAATGGCTACGGCTTGAGTTTTCAAATTTGTATTGAGGACCTTGTTAAGCATCAATATCAGTGTCCTTTTTTGGTTTTGTCTGAGATTTTTATAAAAATAGACAGAGACAGTTGTGTATTGTTCGATACGGAACGAACTATTGGCATCTTGGCTAGGCACCAT
Source organism: Cydia pomonella (assembly GCF_033807575.1). NCBI lineage: Eukaryota > Metazoa > Arthropoda > Insecta > Lepidoptera > Tortricidae > Cydia > Cydia pomonella. The sequence goes on along the minus strand of NC_084706.1, from coordinate 23,661,032 downwards.
ACTAGAGTTATTGGAATTATAATTTCCTCTCAATAATAATGAAATTTAAATTTACATTCCCGTTGCGAGAGTTTACCAAAGGCTTTCAAGCTAGAAGAAATTTTCCTTAATTTCGTCACGTATTGTATTATAGTCTCCGTTATTCTTGTTTCCTGTTTACATGTGTCTTTGAATGGAATTAAGTCACGTTCCGGGCCGTAATGCTGCGATTTGTAGGTTTAATTAAAGAAACTGAACCTTATTTCTTATGCCAGTTTTACTACGGGGCACACCGATACGACCTTCAAACCTTCAAGAAAAGTGCGTACTCCCATCTGAAATAGCAACGCACTTATAACCTGGTGTTGCAGGTGTCCATGGGTGGCGGTAATCGCTTACCATCAGGTGATCTGTCAGCTCATTTGCCTCCTGTATAATAAAAAACAGACCACCTCAACAGACTACTATGCAGCTATGGTCCGATTCGAAGATACGATATGAATCAGAATGTCAGTGTCAAAAGTAACGTTTTTGTTTGAATCCATATCGTACCTAGACCTTAAAGTTCGAATTGGGCCGCTAGATGGAGCACGTAAGACAATGAAGGTCTTATCATACAAATGTACTATGGGAGCGCGACCTCATTTCTCAGTTGCACTACAAAATAAAAAATAAACAGAAGGTCCATTCTCGCCGTTCTTGAAAATACATACCTAAACTTGCCCGACTAAGCTCTGCCCGAGAGTGCCCGAGAACACCTGTAAATGTAACGTCTGTGTGCGTAAATGTCACGTCTGTGTGCGTAAATGTCACGTCTGTGTGCGTGCGGCGAAAATGGCACTTTGTACTGAGCGGACTCTCAGCTCCGGCGCGCGCCGCCGCTATTTACTTTGTTGTTGCACCCACAATTACGACCTGAACTTGTGTAAATTAAAAATATTAACAAAATTTTTAAAATATTCAAAAATAAATAATACTAGTCTTAAAATAAAATAAAAACTATCCCCCTGCGGCACGGTGCCGTAGATGCTGGCAGCATTTCCTCGCTGTATCGCAAGACTATTTCTTTGTCAAAAATTTAAGTTTGCGTATATTAACAGTGCTATTACAGTTATTAGCACATATATATGTAGTCGTCCACATCGATTTCGATGAAAGCGACCTCAGCAATCAATCCTCTTATGAGCTCTTATGTGGCTGGCCAGGCCAAACTTGCTCTTAAACACCCTTTCACATTCACAGCAGTAAAGTTGACCGGCCGTGTTGTATACAGGAGGGCTTAAGTTTTAGATCCTTGTTGGGCTCGTTGGACATGGGCGGATGTCGGAGGATCTCGAGGGAGTCGGAGACAAACAAGCGTATGCTGTATATGGAGTGTATTTGCAAAGTGGATGTACTTATTCTAATCACTAGTCTAAACTCGCTCGTTTCTTCCTAGAACGAGCAGAATGTGGAATGAGTTGCCTCCTGAGGTATTTCCTTGGCCCTACGACATGGGATTCTTCAAGAAGCGGGTATTTAGGGTTCTCAAGGGTCGGCAATGCTCAAGTGGCTCCTATGATGTTGCTTATGTCCATGGGTGACATACTGTAACATTAAAAAAGCCATGCAAGCGCCACCTATGGGCTGCATCAGGAACTATGTACATTATTAGATGCGTATTATGGATTTATTATTGACAAGCCATCTAGGTTTCGAATAAGTACATAAATAATCAGATAAATGGCGCTGTTAACTTCAAATGTTAACAACGAAAATGGTATAAAATAAAAATTCGCCGTGCTGGTCATATCGTAGCGTGTTGCAAGTAAAAGTGCACCTGTTTGATAAACTCGTGCTCTTTTTAAACGCTTCATAATGCGGTGCCTGTGTAGTCTGGGCTACGGAAAACGGGCGTAATTTTCTAAGAGAGAGAGAGAGAGAGAGAGACAGACAGAGATTATCAGCGCAATCAGTCGGCATATACTTACACCGAGAACACTCAGTATAGCGCGACTCGAACAAATTATTTTTATTGCTATTAACCGATCACTATTACACGCGAGCCAGAGCCCGTCCGCGCGCCAGGTGGGCGGACGAGATAGTAGCGACAGCAGGGCAAAGGTGGCTCGATACAGCCACAGACAGAGATATATGGAACACTTTGGGGTAGGCTTTTACCCAGAAGGGGTCCACACACCTATAACTTCATTTTAGTTCTCATAATTTTTCTTTAATACTTAATTTTTATTTTCTATTTATGTTAAATGTATATTTTTCTTTTTATTACCTGTATATTGTTGTGTGTGGAACTAAATAAAGCTTTTATATTTATTTATTACACGGTACATTAGTAATGGTGCGCTCGAAACGTAAAAGCGATCGACCCCAAACGCTATTAGGTTACGTTGTTTTATGACTGAGTTCCTATGGCCACCTCCTGTCTACATCATCAGATCAGCTTGTTTATACAATAATATTGCATTGTCACCGACTTACATATGTATACAAATTTTCAGCTTCATCGGAAATCGGGAAGTGGGTCAAAATTATCACGCAAGATTTCACCCGTACATCGTCACATGTTTTTTTAATACATAATGTGCGTACAATCTAAGAAAAAAAATGAAGTTAGTGTGGGCGTAAATGCGGTATCAATCTAACAATTTAATTAATTCAGTTACAACTTTCAATCAAAATAATTACTTTTAATGTTTACCTTATATTACATATTTCGAAAATAAAGTCTCTTTACTTATGGGACACGCCAGTAGGTATTGCTTAGAACCACTTGCACCATTCCAGTAATCCGGGTTAACTGGTTAAACCTGGAGTTAACATGGTTACCAGTACAATATGACACTGTGTTAGCGGTTTAACCGGTTAACCGGGTTAGTGGGATGATGCAAGTGGTCCTTAATGTAACAGCGCAGCTTACGTGGCTTAGGCAGTGTCTTACCTGAGCGAATAACTCGCGAACGCGAAGCGGCGCGGCGCGGCGCGGGTGAATTCAATCCATTGAAATGGATGAAAGTGTCCCACGTGGGCGATCTCCGAATGCCGTTGGGCCGCCGCGCCGCGCCGCGTCGCATTCGGGAGTCATCGCCCACGTAAGCCGTGCTGTAATGTTGGCGACTGTTTCATTTAACATTTACGTCTTTCATTGTCGTCTATTTCAAGTGACATAGAAATCGACACTAACTGCAAGAAAGTTTAGCGATAAACGGACAGAAAAATAATCCGAGAATATTCATGGGAACTTTGCACATTGCTAGTTTATCTAGATCCTAGTTGATGCGATGCCCTGAAACCTGCGCTACGATAAGTCAGCGTCTGCCCGTCTGCCTGTCAGTGGTAATCTCGTATCCAATCTCCCTTTGTCGTGGAAACAACGGTTCCTGTTTCCCTTATCTATTAAAAAACATTTTGTAGGTACCTGTTGTCTAGTTTTGCTATGCTATAAAGTATACGCACAAAGAAATCACAAACCAGCAGCTGTAGCACGGTCGCATTTTATCACTTCTCACTATGCCTATCACTTTGGCACTTACATACTTGTTAGAACGTGACAGGCATAGTGACAAGTGATAAAAATGCGACCGTACTACAGCCGCTGAATTCATTAAACTACGTTTAAATCAAACCGGGCTGGAATTGAAACATAAATCTGTACGTCTAGTCGGTACGTACAATCTACTGCATTCGTAGATCACCTCCTCAAGATAGAGCATTAAGAGAGGGCGAATTAAAAAGTTTATATTTTATATTGAATTTTTACACCCTGGCTCGTTGAGTTTTTCGGGAGTTATGTATGAAATATTATTTGATATTTACCAGTCGCTTTTCGGTGAAAGAAAACATCGTGACCGAAATCCCAGTAAGGCCTAAACTCTGGGTTGGAAGGTCAGATGGCAGTCGCTTTCGTAAAAACTAAAAAAAAATAGTGCCTATGCCAATTCTTGGGATTAGTTGCCAAGCGGACCCCGGGCTCCCTTGAACCGAGGCAAAATGCCGGGACAACGCGAGGAAGATTATAATGATGGTTGTATTTTTTATAAAGCGCAAATACGTCTTAGTATAGAGAACGCTCCCATTAGTCCCATCACGCCACGTATGACAATTATTCCCGATTCCAGTATAAAATTTAGTATAAGTAGAAAACGAGTACGGGAGCACACCTGAATTGTGAGTGGTGGAGCATCCATAGATCTCAATTCTCACCGGCTTAACTAATATTAAGGAAACAAGCACAAGCATCTCATTGTATATTTGTATTATGTATCAAAGAATACGCAGGTTAAATAAGTGGGTGAATCAACATTTTCGTAATACTCGTTGCCATGGTTACGGTCGCCTGGGTCATTCTTAAAACCCTGGTTTTATGGTATTTAAAATAAACATACATAAATTTATGGCAGTTATAAAAGCACTTTCTTATATAAGTATAAGTAACATAGTAAGCATTCCAATTAAAGCATTCCATGTAATTACTAAGGATCTATTTATTAGAATATACAAGTCATATCTCCGTCCTTTACTTGAGTATGCTTTTCAGATATGGTCCCCCTACTTTAAAAAGGACATCACTTTGCTGGAAAAAGTACAGCGAAGAGCAACTAAAATGGTTGCTTCACTGAAAGACAAGACATATGAAGAACGGCTTCAGGAATTAGGTCTTACAACATTGGAGGACAGAAGGAAGCGAGGCGATCTTATTGAGACATACAAAGTCTTGTCTGGACACTACAATGTTCCAAATATTAAAGACTTATACATATCAAGCCAGAATGTAAGGTTAAGAGGACACTCTAAAAAACTAGTCAAACCTCCATGTGCTAGCAACCCTAGGAAACACTTCTTGCCAAATCGTGTAGTAAATGCGTGGAACTCTCTACCAGAAACTGTTGTTAGTGCACCGTCAGTGAACTCTTTCAAAAATAGACTAGATACACATTTTAGAACATTAAAAAGTGCTAAATAAACACAAGTGCTGCGATATACACGCATCAGCTCCAAGAGCTGCTAGTGTATCAAATAAATAATAATAAATAAATAATAATAATAATAAATAGTATCACTTTAATTTCAACAAACTATTCTACTAATGTCGCCTGGCTGATGTGACAAAATAACAACAAAAAAGTTGATCCACCCAAGTACCACTGGCTTGTCCAACGGGTCCGTATGACGTCCGTGGGTTAGGTATGGCGGCCTTCAATGCGAGATCTTACGTACGGTTATCTATGACTGCAGCTTCCGTTCTAAGCTGTGGAACCGTTCCATTTCACGCCAATTGGACTCTACACTAGCGGTTTCCACCGATCCACGGATTGATTAGGTACTAACCACTATACATTTAGACCTTGTTTACATAGACAGAAATTGCAAGCAGGCCTGAATCACTTTATCCTAAAGGTACCATTCAGATTCAGCATTACTTGCAGCACGACATTACTGCCGACTGTTTTGCTGCCGCAAATGCTCTCAATCTGGGCAGCAACATCCATTTCGGAAGTTTTTAAGCCAGCAATACTATTACGCGCTGCAGTCTGCAGCAGACTGCAATGATGCAGCAAAACGTCAAAAAGGTCATTTTATCATGAGTACTTTGAAGTATCATATACAAGTATCAGAAAATATATCAAAATCACAGTTCAGGCATAGGTAGGTTAATAAGTATAATATTGATTCTTTCTACACCTGGTATGGTCTCAGTTCTTACATCCTTGACACGGAACCCATTCTTCCCCAGAACATGAATTAGAGTAAATGTCACAGCACCCTAGACAATAATATTCTTAACGTCCTTGTTTTGTAACAACTTGCGTTGATTTTTTGGATAAAAGTCCGCATACTACAAAAAAATATATATTAATATTTATATTCCATTGTTGTTGCACATGAATTGGGGCAAGTTGTTCCGAGATCGCAACATGCCCCCGAAAAAAGGAAACCACTATCCCCAATCACACATCTTGTAAAGAAATCTAAATATAGGGTAAGTTACTAACGCAAATCACAAATTATAATCGTTATTTACGCATAGTATACTGAAGCTGTAGATAAATTCTTCAATATAAACACTGAAAAACTAAAGGCTAGTCATTAAAATTTGTGAGATGGACCAAAAATGCCAAATACGGAAATATCTGACGAAGTATTTGAACGTCAACTGAGGAACTTTTTATTGAAAAACCCATTATATTCAGTGGATGAATACTTGGAATTAATACTAAAATAACTGTTTGACATTATAGTTTATGTAAAATTGATTTTAGATGACATTTGTTCTAGACTATTATTACTGCTCTTAGTTTTAATGACGATAATTATGAGATATCTACTAGATAGTAAGCATATATTTTCAGTTTTCTGTTTCCTTTGTTTCTTAGTTTTTAATTTCACGGTATTTTGAATTTGTTTTGTTTTTTTGATAGTTATTATTACATTTTATAATCATATGTTTGTATGCCAAATCATTGACGATCATAATATATATACATAAGAATAATTTATACTGCAATTTATCGTTATGAAAATAAATAAATCAAATCAAATTCGACGGAAGTCAAAATAAAATTCCGGACACAAAATATATTTTAATTACTGTTTTAAGTACTAAAACGGTACTCAAACGATTTAACAACATTAAATATACTTGCTCACTTCCAAAAAATATATTTGAGTGGATATTTTCACAAATATTCTACAAGATATTTTCCATATGTCAAACCACTAACGGCACTAACCTATAAAAGAATTCCTTGTCGAACCGTGCAAAGCTGTCTTATTACCTGCGGTAGATCCCAAAGGCCGAAAATAACCCAGCATCCTACAAAGAAAAAAGAAGTTCCACATGCGCCCGAGGGCTGCGGCCTCAATAAGTAACAGTGTTGACATTTGTCATCGCAGTTTTTATTATTTTTGTAAACAGTGTGATATCTTATAGTTTTTCTTATGGTATATCCTATTTTAGCGTAAGTTTTAGTTTTAACACTTTCTTAGTTTTAAGCCTGGGTGGATGCCGACCTCTACACCAGCTACAGGCAGCACGTCTTCACAAGCTGTTCCTTGCAATCAGTGCCACAAATCATTTTCAACAACCCGCGGCCTGAATATTCACATCGGTAAATGCCACAAAACTATAAATCCGTCCAACATCGCTACATGCCCACCCGCCTTAGGACTCCAACCCAGCCCGTCAACACCTCAGCAGAACGTGTACAACTTCCATCTCCACCTCAGCCACCTTAAAAACAACATTCCTATAATTAAAAGAATTCCGCGAGGTGCAAGAATCGCCGTAGCAATCCGGCTAACCGATGTCATCAATACCTGCGTGGAAAGCAATAGCCTAGATTCGTGGGAAAACCTACTTACATTCTCATTTTCGACTCTTCATGCTACTTCAGACAATAACCGACTAACACTTACTCAAAAAATAAAAAACAACTGTGCTCACCCCCTTAATCTCCAGACTCCAATTTATCATCAAAATAACCATCCTTCTCACCGGTCTTGCAACATTCTGAAAAAGACTGTAGAGGGAAAAGTGAGCGATGGTGACCTGAAAGGAGCCGCACGGTTGCTTTTTTCAACCGACGTTCTGTCTGTGGACTCGACTGAAACCCTTTTGGCTCTACGTGACAAACACCCGTCCGCCCCAGCAACACCATACTTCCTAGATCCGCCTACAGAACCCAACGTGTGCCTTCAAGTTCAGGATAAAGACACTATAAATGCAATTCTTTCATTCAAAACAGGTTCTGCAGCGGGTCTCGACGGATTATCTCCGCAACACCTAAAAGATTTGACCTCACACTGCGTCGGCGATACAGGCAAACGCCTCATTATCGCACTTACCAAACTTATTAACCTCATGCTTTCTGGAAAAGTCAACCCCCTCTTTATTCCCATTATTTATGGCGCAAATCTTATAGCCCTCACAAAAAAAGATGGGGGATCAGGCCCATTGCTGTTGGTTCAACATTTCGGCGTTTAACTTCCAAAATTTCCGTCCGACACATACTTTCAAAATTGCAAAAACAATTCGAACCGGTACAACTAGGTTTCGGTACTAAAGGTGGGTGCGAAGCCGCTGTCCATGCCCTCCGCACCTGCCTGATTAATGACCAGTGTGAGGTACTCCTGAAAATTGATGTCAAAAATGCCTTCAACTCGCTTAATAGGGACGCCCTGCTTACAGAAGTCAACAATCACGCTCCAGAACTTTATAACTATTTATTAAATTGCTATGCTAATCCATCAAAATTACTATACAAAAACCACGAACTTTCCTCCGAAGTTGGCTGTCAGCAGGGCGACCCTCTCGGACCAGCCATCTTCAGTTTAGCTATCAATCCAATTGTTCAAAACCTAAATTCAAAATTTAACGTTTGGTATTTAGATGATGGTACCCTAGGAGGCGATGTTAACACTGTACTAGCAGACCTTTCGGAAATAAAAAGTAAATTTATGCTAATTGGCCTGGAATTAAATTTCGAGAAGTGCGAATTATTTTTAAACCGTTGTAATCCCGACATCGTATCAAAATTTCAAGCCATCACCCCTAATATAAAAGTAGTAAACAAGGACTCACTAAACCTCCTAGGGTCACCAATTTTCGAAGAAGCCATTCCCAGCATCATTACAAACGCGATTACTAAATTCAAAAACTGCGCCGATCGCTTGCTCGACGTCAATTCTCATTCCGCTCTGACTATTTTAAAATCCTGCCTTTTTGTACCAAAATTTACTTATTTGCTCCGCTGCTGTCCATTTTGGAAACACCAAAACTCCTTAACACCGATTGACAACCTTATTAGATCTTCCCTAGAATCCATTCTAAATATACAACTTAGCGAGCATTCTTGGAACCAGGCGTCCCTGCCCATCAGATTCGGCGGGCTGGGTACGCGCAAAATCGTCGTCCATGGCACGTCCTCCCTCGTAGGAAAAATATTAAAGGCCTGCACTTTAAACTACGAGACGGCGTGCTTGACGGAGGCCAGAAACGCCTGGCTGACGGCTTGTCCGGGTCAAAATTTACCTTCAAAATTAAACATTCAACGTTGCTGGGACGACACGTTGTGCAAAATTAACTTTGATAAACTACTTTCCAGCTCAGTTGGTCCTACACGCGCGCGGCTCCTCGCAGCTGCAGAACTAGAATCCGGCCAGTGGCTGCATGCCTACCCCTCCCCCCCCACCGGTACATATCTAGAGCCGGATACCCTCCGTTTAGCCGCAAGCCTTAGATTAGGAGTAAAGGTCTGCGCCCCCCACAGATGCCCCTGCGGCGCAACCGTCGACGTGCTTGGACACCACGGCCTTTGTTGTCAATTAAGTGCCGGTCGCCTCTCCAGGCACGCTGCCCTAAACGATATCATCCGCCGATCTCTTGCTACCGTCAACGCGCCGGCTATCCTTGAACCAAACGGCGTTTCGAGGGACGATGGCAAGAGACCGGACGGTATGACCCTGGTCCCATGGAAGATGGGTCGAGTGCTAGTCTGGGACGCCACATGCGTCGATACACTGGCACCGTCCCATCTACCAAGAACTTCGGCCAAGGCTGGGGCAGCTGCCGAGGCGGCTGAAACCAAAAAGGTTTTCAAATATCGAAGTCTCGGCCCCCAATACCACTTTGTGGCGTTTGGAGTCGAGACACTAGGGCCGTGGGGTCCAAGCGCCAAGATACTTTTTAAGGAAATGAGTAAAAGGCTCATAGACTCTACCGGTGACCAGAGAGCTGGCAGCTTTCTCTCGCAGCGCATTAGTATTGCCATTCAGCGAGGGAATGCTGCCAGCATCTTTGGCACAATGCCGCGGGGGCCTTATTTAGATATATTTTAATTTAGATTAGTTTTTACCATTTTGTTTTATTATGTGCTGTATGTTTCCCATTAAATGTAATTTAATCAAATTTACTTTTGTCCACTAGCGATGCACGTTTAACCCTTTTCCAGGCCGCACCAATCTACAAGGTGTTCCAAAAAAAATCAAAATATATTGCAATTAATGCAGCTTTGATGATTCATTTGAAGACAAGTAAAATTTCCTGAAAGTGTAATCTAATTTGAACTTTAAATCGGAATGCTAAAGTTGAAATTCTAATGGCGCGTATGTGGTCAATAAATCGTATTATGTCTGGAAAAAAGTTAAGATGACATCCGTCGGTGCGCAGTGGAGGCTCGTTTAGTCGTTTCACGACGTGTTTACTCAATATTCTTATTTATTTTCCTAGTGAAGTTATATCAATCGGAACAACATACCCCGGTAACTTCTAACCCCGGTCTCCCCTACCTAAATATTATAACAGTGGATTGTGAGTTATTTACGGCCCGATTCGAAGAATGATTAAGACACGTTTAAGATCTTGGAAAGATCGATAACTGAACGATATGTCAAAATTGACGTTTATTTCGATTCCGCTGTGATCCCAATAAGATCTATCTACGATATTTCTAACGTCAAAGTGACATTGATTGCCCGAATCGAGCTGCTTTTGTCAACTATACGACATACAAACGATATCTAAATTAGAACTTATCTAAACCAGAACATATCGTTATCGTATTTCATTCTTCGAATCGGGCCGTTAGTCTTATTAAAAATATTCTTAAAGATACCACTATCTCCATTCACGTATCGGGGCGATCTAAAAACCGTAAAAAGGCAATAAATTGCCTGACTGAAATGGCGTCTGATTGGCAAATCCAATTAGACCGATTAGAGATAGCACTAATTCGGGAGTCGAGAGAAATACGGATTTAATTAGGATTAGGACTTTAGCCAATAGGCGTATTCGGAAACGTGGTACCTGACAGACATTAAGTAACATATAAAACTCCCGTGAGACTCGAACATATTAAAACTAGTGTAAGCTGTAGACCTCGCAAATAGCCATGACCCAGTCATTTTGAAAAACTTCGGGAACGTGGGTAAATATATAAAAAACTAGTAGCTTCGTAAGCTATAGACCTCGCGAATTCCCATGCCTACGTAGTAATTTTAAAAAACTTTCAAAAATTAAATCGGCAACGTAATTCTATACAATTCCAACCTGCTCACCAAATTTCAAGAGAATCACTTTACCTTCTAGGTGCTTCTAGTATTGACCTTAACATTTTTTTTTTTTTTTGGAGGATAGGCAGGCGTTTGACCACGATCACACCTGATGGTAAGTGATGATGCGGTCTATGGTGGAGCACGCTTACCTATGAGATACCTATTTACTCTAGCCTTTGAAGAGATTCAGATTGTACTCATACGGAAACACAGACTCGGGCAGGGCATTCCACTCCTTGGCAGTTCGCATAAGGAATGTTGAAGCGAAACGCTGACACCAGCATCACAACATGAAACATTGAAGTAAACTTAAGTTTACCCTGGTAACCCAAGCCTTTTGGGTTAAGCCCGAAAATGAAATGAACTTTTATTTATATTCAGCGTTTACCCATATACATCTAGATTTACCCAACACTGGGAAGGTAATGTTACAACATCTAACATTACCCAGCTAGTGTTGGTATACCCAGATGTGTACATTGTGTACGGGTAAACGCCGAATAAAGATAATGTTGTTTAAATTTTCGGACTTTACCCAAAAGGCTGGAATAATACTAGTTATACCAGGGTAAACTTCAGTTTAGTTAACCTTCTAATATTACCCATAACATAATTATATACTGTCAAACAAAGATAAGTCAATTTTATATAACCCTCAAATCGTCAATTTTATTGAACCCTCCAAATCCGCGGTTACCACCCATCGAGGCCCCACCACTTGACTGTTTTTTGCGAAAATCCGCGGCTCCACTTGGCTACTTTTCCTGTTTTCGCTGAAGCCACTTGAAGGGTTCAAAATAAAACCAGCCAACATGAAAAAAAACTTCAAATTTTCGTCAGATTACTTTGCTTCATCTTTCGCTCACTTTATCTACGAGAGTGCTCGTGGATAAAGTGCAGTTTTTTGAAGAATAAACTGAGCCTTTGCTCTGGTATGGTGAGAAATAAATATCAAGTACAAAATAATTTTCGAAGTAATAAGTAGTGGGAGGTCTTTACAGGTCCTTAAAAACAATAAATTTAAAAAAAGTAGTGGGAAGTGGAACATTTACAAAGTTTATAGATACTTATATGCATATAACAGTGGACTGCGTGCTATTTAGTTTAAACATATTCTGAAATATAGCGGAAATACCCAAAATGTGAAGTTGCCCTTCCTCCCCCTCCCCCCAACCGCAACACATCCCGAAGTTGGCAACTGTCATTGTTTGACGAGGGCCAGCGCGACATGTAGTCTGATATTACCAATTAAGTGCTGCCCACAGACACGTTTGAATGTAGATATCGCATGTGCGCTATTTGGGTGAAAACTGTTAGATTCAGATCAAGCTAAGTTGGCAGCGATTTTGATAATTCAGCTTGTGCAAGTGTTAAGTAAACGACATATTTTTATAGAAGTTTGGCGTTTAAAATAATACTTGCACTGTTGTCGTCTATGCTGTCGAAATCGCTGCCAACTTATCTTGGTCTGACTCTATGGACCAAAGAGAACCAGACAATGGTTTTGAGCGACGTTTGAATAAAATAGAAGCCGTTTCGACAAATTAATGTAATAAAATAAAATAAATAAAGTTATATTTCAGGCAACACGTACAGTCGTATTCTCATATGAAAATGTATAATTTAGAATGCAAATATTTAAAACGGAAATAAAAGTTGAACAATTAAAATAGTTAATAATTTTACAATTTTTTGATCCCTTTTTGGTGCACGGAAAGCCATTGTCTGACCAAACATTATTGCAACTATTGTTGCGGTACATCTATGTATGTTGTTATTGGAGCGGCATATCAACTACGAGAAGTAAGCAACGCGCGCACGTACCACTGTGAAGAAGGGGTTCTGGCTTCTGCGAAATTTCCTTACCAGTATTTGTCAACCGTTAATTAGAATCGACCATTAACCTCTACAAATTGAACCGTAAACCGTAACGAACGGTTACAGTTTACTGTTCAATTTGTAATGTTTAATGGTCAATTCTAATTAACGTTCAGCCAACACTGCTCCTTACAAAGCGACCCTGTAATTATTATCTTATCTTATCTTCTAATTTCCGGGGGCCCTTGCGGATACACTTCGACCCATAGGAATCTTTTGTGTAGTTGCCCCCTAAGGAAAGACCCATTAGCTACTCAAGAGCCTTTTTGACCATTTCCATTTTTTGACCCTGTAAGTATTACTAACGAGTGTGTTCTTAGATGTCCTCCTTAGCGCTTAGTAAGTTCCCGACATACAAACTCAAAGTATCGGATTCTCCACCTCCGCAGATCTCTTCGTGCGGCGAGTCACTCGTAAAATAAACCCCCCGCTTCATTTTAACTATAATAGCTATTTATAGTATACCTCTTTTTAACTGAAACAAAGGGTAATCTTCAAAATATTCTCATTTGGCATATTTCCGCCATATATGATCCATAAGGAGATTCTAGCGACATCTACCTTAAGATTCATTCACTTCTTAAACAGCTACCGGAGTTACAAGTCATATTAGAAATGGAAACGTTCGCAGACGTTTCTGTTTAATAGAAAATTAACGCGTGATCAATATAAAAATATGTCTGTGTTATCGTTCTGTAACCCAACCACGCTCGTGTCGTTTTCAATGTAATATGTGTCTAAATAAGTTTTGTTTTCAACTTAATCAAGCGACAAACAAGTTAGAATTTAATAAAAGCCGAATACCTTTGTTTCACAGTCGAGTTATCTTTTTGTTTCGGAGAAACTCGTTCTAAACAATGCTGTAGCAATGGGTTTGGCAAAATTGCCCGATTTGGAAACTTTGCTGACAATATTGCCAGTAATATAGTTAGGAATAAATAACATATATAGACATTAGTTATCGAATAACTGTAAAGGTGACGTTTGGTTTTAGACTGCACTAACATTACTGCTGCAGTCGAGTGTAATACTGCAGGAAACGTCGAATTCAATATAAATTTCTCAATACAACGATCTTTTTGTCATATCCTGCAGTAATGCAGTCAACTGCAGCAGTATTTACTGCATTACTGCCGCAAATGTCAAAATCGAAGTCGTTGCCCGGATTTTTGACATTACTACTTTATTGCTTACGGGCAGTAATGTAGCGCTGGAGTACTGCAGCAGTAATTGTAGTGCAGTCTGAAGCTGAATATCAACTGTAAAGATAATAGTTATTTGTTTTGCAAGGGGGCAACGTTGTTATTTCGCGAGGGTGTCAGGCACGGGGGGTTAAGCAAATTTTGCCACCGAGTGAAACACATGTAAAATATCAAACCAAATAAAATCAAATGAAATCCAAATCAACATTATTAAATATTCATCATTCAAAATTATTATTTTAAAGTCAATTCTATTACCAGCTAACATAAGGAAACAACTCAAAATTTTCATTAGATTACTTTGCCACACATGTGGATAAAACGGAACTTTCTCATCAGTTTTTGAACAATCAAGAGAGCCTTTACCAGCTGGTGTGGTGAAAAGTAATTTATCTGTGTATCTACCGGTATACATGACCCGCACGCTCATTGAAATAATGTCCCTAAATGTCCAATACCTATACTAATAATATAAATGCAAAAGTAACTGTATCCGTCTGTCTGTCCGTCTCTCTGTCTGTTACCTCTTCACGCTTTAGCCGCTGAACTGATTTAGATTTTTTGGACCCGGGTACGTCCTTAAACTACGTCCAAAAGAAAGGAATGGGCATTGTGAATGTCATCTCGCTTTGTGTGGTAGGGCACCGCACAGCGGATGTCATTCGAGATCTAGAGCAGAGCCGAATTGGGGAAATACCTTACAGAAAACCGCAGCCAAATAACACTAGACCCTATTCATAGTGTTGTGTTCCTGCCTATGAGTAAGGTTGCCAGAGCTAAACGAGGGTGCGGAGTGTTAGGGTCGGCAACGCGCACGTAACTCGTCCGGAGTTGCAGAACTCGGAAACTGCTTACCATCAGGGGGGCCGTATGCTTGTTTGCCACCGACGTAGTATTAAAAAAAAGACGAAATTTGGTATTGAGGTAGTTTGAGGCCCGAGGAAGGACATCGTAGGGGATAGTGCAAATCCCCATAATTAGCACTGATAAATACTGCGTATATGTCACAACAGTAAACTTTAAAGAAGAAACTTAACACGTAGTAACTTTATTATTTTGAAGACTACTTTCTCCTTTTTTATCTGATAAACTTCTATATATCACATGATTCAATACTTTCAACGCAGTATTATATGTATAATAGGGAATGTTACGCGAAACTCTGCGTAGAGGGCGCACAATCTGAGGGTCTACCGTGAAACAAGAAAATCAAAATTTCGTCATCTAACCTCTCTATCACTCTTGCATATTCGAGCAATGAAGAGGCAGATAACTAAACTTCGATTTTCGCGTTTCCCGGTAGGCCCTTTGTAAACAAACCGCCTTGATGCAGTCATATTTCATTATCTATGAAAACTTGTCAAAAAACAGTTTAAGTTATTCTGTGGTTCACGAAAAGTACTGGTGCCTCACTCTGGCGGCAGAACATTGCAGTAATACTATTATCATCATCATTTCACGCAGACGAAGTCTAAAGCTAATATTAAATATTTTTAGCTTCGAAATGCCATTTTGTTATATCGCTGGCAATATTTCCCGACACGAATACCATCGTCCCACCACTAATCTTATCGTTGATAGCACTTGAGATTATCCCTCTAAAGTCATTCTATATTAAATGGGGGTAGAAACTTCCTAAAATTACCATGACAAAACGCTTGTTTTGTGCTAGGGTTGATAATGGATTATTTTCGAAGGGATTGGGTGTTACGACAATCGCTTACCGAGAACAGGCGAGACGGGTGATATACTTTGTTTTTAGGGTCTCGTAGTCACCTAGAAACCCTTATAGTTTCGCCATGTCCATCTGTCCATCCGTCCGCGGCTTTGCTTCTAGATCGTTAGTGCTAGAAAGCTTCAATTTGGCATGGATACATAAATCATGCATGGCGACAAAACGGTAAAATAAAACAAATGTCTGATACATAAATAATTACCATAAAATTTTCTACAACAAACATATCAAACATTTTCGCTAGGATCAATATTTAAAAAGATACTTAAGCAGGAATGATAATAATAATAAATTTTAAAGTTCACAGGTCCCTATTTTTTAGTTTTTCGTAAATAACTCGTAAACGTTAGCCTATTGCAACTAGACTTTGAAATGTTGCCCCCTCTTCGTATTAAGCATTTCCATACTTATTAAAAAAAAAAAAAAAAAATTTTCAATGTGTTAGCGTTATTCTTATTCATAACTGTTTCAAATTTCAAATCGATAGCTTAAGTGGTTCTCGAGGTATTTAGCGATGTGACAAACAGACAGATAGACAGACAGACGGACGGATGGATGGGCAGAGTCAGCACAGCTTCAGTCTTTGTACTTTTTTGGTACAGAATCCTAAAAATGGCTAATAGAGCAGGCATTCTACGATCATAAAGAATTATTCTATAGCAATAGTTCCTAGTCTTAAACTAAAAATATGTATATTTACAATTGTATTTAAAATATTGACATGTAGTCATTTATTACCAATAAATGAATATAAATGTATCAAAAACATGTCAAAAACGGACAGAATGGCGGACGAATATTTGAAATGTCACCGTATCAAATAATAATTTCGCTTAAAATTTAATTTTCTTCACAAGTGTAACGAAAGTCAGGGATAAGAATATTGTAAACTCGGACCATTAATTAAGTCCAGCCTGCGGCTGTCGTAAAATAATATGAATATAATACCCTCGTTTCCAATATTTCACTTACTTCCCTCGTTGCACTATGTACTATTGGTTCTTCAAACCGGCCAAATCGAGGAAAGACAACACGAACGACGGTCAATCAAATAACGCAATAATCAATCGGTGGCTTGGCAACAATCACTGCCAATTGCATTCTATCACGATGGGTATCACCTAAATTCGATTATTCTCTTTGAGAAATTAAAACAAAAACATGTTTCTAAAATACATTTAACCATTTTATTAGCATTTTTTCTACTCGTCGTCTCTAATGGTTGAATTAAGATTTCGTATACCAAACTGTAATTGTAACTTTTCATGTATTGACTCCCAACTCCACTGTAATATTTTTTTCGATACGCTGTAGTCAACTGTAAAAAAAATACCAATCACGTGCCGCCGCGCTCCCATAAAAAAACTAAACTGGCGCGGTACGCGGGATCACGTGGAGTCGCGCGTTTATGTATTTTGTCTACTGAGATACCAATTTTCATTAATTATTTCGGTTTGATTGTAAAAAGTATTATTTTAGATGACCCATAAAAAAGTATTGTATACAATAGTGATATAATCAAGCTTTTCAATCTCGTACCTCATTTAGGCAACTCAGCAAGCTTCGTTGCCTAAACACGGTACTCGACTGAAAAGCTCTCTATTATATTACGATTGTATAAAATACTATCTCGTACATTTCCTTAATCTACGTAATATATATGAACTAGGCAACATAAATACATTAGCAGATCCTAAAGTAAATTGCATTCGAAGAGAAGGCATAGATATTTAATCATCTTTAGGGTATATTCTTATAGCTGAATCCACTTCTTCTTTGGTTTGATCCTTGTCGCCCCACCCCCAAATATGGTGCGAGCCATCTCCAGTACGTATAACACGCTTCTGAATGACGTCATTAGAGATAGTTTTCAAGTCATAAGCCCAGCCGATCTTTGCAAATAAATTTATGAACGCCGTAGTCAACATAAACGTGCCTCCTCCGAGTTCCGACGTCTTATAATCCCAAGGAAAAGCGTGATGATAGTTATGGTAGTTTTCTCCTAGGATTATCAGAGTGAGAAGACTAATATCTGTAGCCAGCATGTTTTTGTCGTAGGGCCTGTACCCCCATTTGTGAAGAGCGGAGTTAACTAATCCAATGGCGTTGAATACGCAGAAATGATGGAATATCACGGGCCCAAAGATGGCGTTTATCCAGGTCTCGTACCAAAAGTAGACCGGGATAAAAGTGGGGAGGATGAAGCAAATAATCGTGACCAGGATTACGTAATACCTGGAACAATTTAGAAATTTTATTGTAACCACGAACTTGAAACATGCTAAGACAAAACTGTAACTTCATGACAAGCCAATATCTCACACACAGGAATCTGTATTGAGATAATTACCGCTCAACCATTGAGTTGTGATCGATGTAAATGTGTGCGTCGCCCGCATAAACACGAGGGAATCGGCGTGATTTTGAAATCACAGTTCTATCTGAGTGATCCTACCTCTGACTCTGACTCTGACTCAGACTCTGACTTTAACAATATGTTGCGCATTAATCACAACCATAAACCCTCTGAGAGATACTTGAAGCTAGAAGTTCATAGGACGTGCTTAAACAACCCGTGCAGACACTTCTTCAACCTTTCTAAAGCAACCGAGGAGTGATGGTTTGTTGTGCACAATGTCATCTAGTTAATTAGTCAAACACTTACATACATGGTTCTACTACTCAGGAATAACAGTGTTATTATCTTGAAAATCACTGCAAACGAGCAAATCATTCACAATTTAATCATAATTTTGATAATTTTCAGCACGACAGGTCCGGATTTGAATAACAGACCTGGTCTAAGTCTGAGTCGGGGTCCGGATATGGATCTCGTCGGAATCCGGTCAAGTTTTAAATCCGGATCAGTATATTATTCAGTCAGCATGAAGTAAAGAATACGTCAATCGGCCATATTCACTACGTAATGTTCATCCAAATTAATACACCCACTTATTTAAGGGAAGTTTCACATATCATTGAGTATTCCTCATCAGGTCCACTTCATCAAAAGAGTATTAATCTACCTATAATCCCAATCCCTGAACGCAGTTGCCAGAAAGACCTCCAACCGCGAAAAATGGCGAGAAATCGTACGGCAAGCAACATCTGCGCCTGATGTCAGCAGTTGACAACGAGGCTCTACAAAGAGGACAACGGCAAAGAAGATGAAGATAATCCCAATCCCAATCTAGATAGATGGTTTCCTTACTCACTTTTGTTGGAAGCGCAGTATAGGATTAGCTTCAACGTCGCTAAGGTCCAGCCCCTTGCTCTTGCGCTCGAACTCCGGATGTTTATCCATCATCACCCAACCGACGTGGGAGAAGAAAAAGCCACGTGTAGCGTTGTGCGGGTCAGCGTCTGTGTCCACATACTTGTGGTGCATACGGTGGTCGCGCACCCAATTTATCACCGAGTACTAAAAACACATCGGTTTCCTCATGTTACACAGTGTATAGCATGCTTTAACATAGTATAAACAATAAATTTTTGTAAACAATATCGTAAATAAGTAAGTAAGTAATCATTTATTATCAGATTGTGCATGTTAGATGTTACAATAGTGTGATATAATAGTAAGTGCCACAATCAACCGGTTTATGGTATATATTGTACTTATTCTTAAAATATAATAATGACAAAACAATTCAAATAAACTTGAAAATTAAATAATTGTCAAAAGTACAAAACAAATATAAAATCTAAGATTACATTCCAAAGACAATTTCTTATTTAATTTTAATCTACTTCTTGGGACTACTAATGCTTTATGTGTGACCGTGCGCTTTCCAATGTTACATTTATGATCAAAAAATTCCAAATTGTATTTTACGAATTTACACATTTCTGAGATATATAAGCTCGGAACTGTCAGTATTCCATTTTTTTAAGAACGGCTGCATGACTCTGACCACTTGAGGCCTGCTATAGCCCTCACGCATTTTTTTGTGCTATGAAAGCATTTGTGCCACTTCCCTATAATACTATTCCATAGCGCCATCCAGAAGCAACATAGCCATGATAAACAAATAGCGCGGTCTTGTCTGAAGTGCTACACTTCAGTTTTTTACGGCTTATTTTAAGCTTCTGGAAGCTCAAAATAAAAGCTGATAAGTGATATGAATGGCGTAAGAATATCAAAAGAAAAGAACATGGACATAACGTAGCTAAAAGGGTGGATTACGGAAATATAAAACGGATTTAATTGTGTGCCAATAAAAACTACCAACAACGTTTTAGGTGCAAAAAAGAGAGTCGTAAATCTGGTTTTACTTAACTTTTTTTTTTTGTTTTTTTTCTTTTTTATTATAAAACTGATCGGCGATTGGAATGCGCTCCTGCCCTCGAATACAGAGGGCGGGAGCGCATTCCATTCTTTTCTTTTATTTTTTATTGTCTTACCTCGAGAGCACTAGTGTGAAAGATCATAAGAATGAGTTGAAGAGGCCATTTAGCCTTGTAGGCCCTGTGGCTCCAGAGCCGGTGGGCTCCCGCTCCAACGCCCAAAACTGACGTCACATACAAGAAGATGGCTGTGGAATAACATTTTTTTTTTTTTTTATTTACTGGCATTCCAATAAATATACATATTTTCCTAACATTCAGTATGTCCCGTATTTTGTCGAGGAGCAACATATTGCCTTGAATGACGTCTCACCCATCTTGCATTTTTTTTGTGGGGTAAAATGTACCGGTTCAGCCGCTTATAACTGCACTCGTATAAAAGTATATTTAATAATAAAATAAAAATCAAAAAGGGAAAAATAAAATGTTATCCTATTTAAGTAGGTACATGCGTTTCTAACTGATATCTTTGAAGTCGGTACCAAGTCACATTTAGAAGGTATAACTTTGGTGCATTTGATAAGGATACGGCTATATGTAGGGGGAATCTGGGAGATTTGCCCAGGTGGGAGACTTGAACCATTATATAAAGAAAAGTGTCAAAAACAAAATATTTATGTGTTAGCATGCATGTGTCATGTCCAGATATATATCTTTCGGTGATATTGGAATGCTGGTAAAATAAATAATAAGATTTTGGCACTTGGTTCAAGTCTCCCACCTGGTCAATTTCCTTTCTCCCTACGGTGGCTTCAATTCCATACAATGGAAGTGAGCGAACAGACAGAAATGGTAAGGCCAGTCCCACGGTGTGGGTTTGGTTCGGTCCTCAACCAGAGGACTTGATTTCAAAATACTCGTATAAAGGAATTGAATGACCATCTACAAGGCTCAAGCTTTTTACCTACATCTCAAATTCCATGAAAATCGGTTCAGTTGTTTAGCCGTAAAAAGGTGACACAGAGTAATTTTTATGGCTGCTCTACACAGCGCTGGACCAGCGAAATAGCCATGCGATGGTTATCGCTCCTTTACACGATGGTCCAGCGCCGGACCAGCGAGATGGCCATGCGATGGTTGAGAGCACACACTATGGAATGAGCCACGACGTGTAGATGCGTACGCACCATCCCTGGCCCAACACCGATGTGCGGACGAAAAACCGACATCATGGCTATCCCATCGCCATCCCGCCACGCTATAAGCCATCCGACACCACTACCCTCTCTACACGCTAGCCCATCTTAGTGGGCCAGTTCGATGGCCCATCGTGTAGAGGAGCCATTGCGTTTATAATATTAGTACAGATATATTGTGCTTTTAGAATAGAATAAAATAGAATTATTTTATTCGTAAGCACAAACAAGACAAATTACATAATAATTATAACAAAAACAGAAAGTATAAAGTGCCACGAAACGGCCTCATCTCATCATGTTGCTGCTGGCTTCCAGCGCTGATCTTTCGATGTGTTTTCTGAAAGGAAAAAATATGTGTCGCTTTCTCCTTCTAACTATTGACCATGGATCCAAAAATTTGAGAAAAATCATAAAACAAAAACTTAACAAGTACTTTCAATGAAAACTACAGCGAACAATCTGGACCGATCACCAGAAAATCTTCTTTAAAGTAGTAAAAAGCCGTTCAAAACGCTGCGAAGGTACTCCCTTATGCTTGTAATGTACATTATACTTACTAATAGCCCCCGTTTAGCTTATTCTGACAGAATGGTAACTACGGAACCCTCATCATCATCCCGTCCTAGCCGGTTTCGGCCTCGGCGACTGATGTTGTACTGGCTAGTGAGAGCGACGATCATGAGCTCTCAGGTGGCTGACGTAGCCTATTTTTGCAGTAAATGTACGGCCACACTCACCACAAGTCAGCACCCCTCCGACAAAATTGTAGCTTATGACCACAGGTGGTCGGACCTTTAGCTCGTCACGCTTCGCGTCGAGTTCCACTCGCCTCTGCTCTTCAAAGGCTTGCACTTTTGTACTCACTGAAAGTGCGAGTCTCCCAGTGCGATGGTTCAATGTCACATCCCCTACGGAACCCTACACTGAGCATGGCCCGAAGACATGCTCTTTTTTACGTTGTAGGGAATTCTGTCGCTAACTTAGATGGACTACACATAGGAATACTTACTAAATAACTTCGTTTGCCATTTCGCCGACACCAGGAACAGGTAGCCTACATACGGCCCGGATGTATACAGCAGAAGACCAGGGAGGATCATATGCCACAGGTAGTTCCACTTGGTGTCCCCGGCTTGCTGGACTGGCATCTTTGCCAGGGCCACGTCCTCCGTCTCCGCGTCATGCTCGAACAGCACACCATTCGCGGCAGTCTCTTGAGGAGCCATTCTTTCAAGTAGTCAGTTACTATAATCTTAAACAAAAATAACTCTCATCATTTTATGGTCTTCATCGGAGCTTTCACCTTCGACACCTTTTTTTTAAGACATTTGTTCTTTTTTAAAACTTAGAAATTATAAGAAAACAAAAGACAGCGCGCCGCGTGAAACTTCCGACGTATACACGATGTAACACGAGGAACACGAAAGATTTTAACCACGCACTTCTGAGGCCAAAAAGGAGGAAAAAAAAATATTTTTAACTAGAGTTTAAGTAAATTTCGCCAAAAAAAAATTTGCAAAGGTTACTTGTCACTTTTTGTGATCAATATTGCAAAGGTTACTTGTCACTTTTTGTGATCAATATTGCAAAGGTTACTTGTCACTTTTTGTGATCAATATTGCAAAGGTTACTTGTCACTTTTTGTGATCAATATTGCAAAGGTTACTTGTCACTTTTTGTGATCAATATATATCAATAAGGATATTTCGTTTAGACTACGCTCCATAATGGCATCATCGCCATCAAAAAGGCGTTTTGCACTAAGTTACAAGACGATGTTTTTTAAGGTACAAATGGAACCCTTATGGTGCGACTCTGTCCGTCCGTCCGTCTGTCTGTCTGTCTGTCTGTCTGAATGTCTGTATGTCTGTATACCTGTATGTCTGGCTGTCTGTCTGTCTGTCTGTCACATCGCTAAATATCTCGAGAACCACTTAAGCTATCGATTTGAAATTTGGAATAGTTATGAACTACCCTAACCCGGACACATTCAAAGTATTTTTTTTTTATTAAGTACGGAAAATGCCCAATATGAAGAGGAGGCAAAATTTCAAGGTCTAGTGACTACCTATGTCAAGTGGGGTATCATTTGAAAGAGCTCAAATTGTACATTCGAAAATCTTTCGGTTTCCTCATGTTACACCGTGTATTATGGACGTCGCGCGGGGCTTTACCTTTTATCTGAATTACTCTGAAAATATACTTCTATTTAAAATTTTACTCGTAAGATTCCTTAACTATATCACTGAATATTTCATACTTAATATACTGCTATAGTATGCAGGGCTACGTTATTCAACTGAATAAATGAAAATTAGACTTGGTTTCAAGATTTTTTTGTATACAGCTAACTTGAACCTTTTAAAACCTTAAAAAGGCTAGCCTTTTACGATTTTTAATCAAAGGCAAATGCCATGAAAAAAACTTGATATATATGTATAACTAGACTATATTTGTAGACCCTATTAGACCTAAGGGTCTTTGGGCCTTAGTTTCCGTGTGTTTTTGTAATGGCATTTTTTTTAATCAAAAATCGTAATAATAATAAAAAATTAAAATTTCTTATAAACGGTTAAAGTTACTAAACATCAACGTCCTGGTTATTTATAACCGCACTCACCAGGGATATGCAGTCTCTGAAACCCACTAAGTTCAACCTATCGGCTTATATACGCGACACACCAGGAACGATTTCTCAGCGATACCATATGAAGGCACAAACTCACAAATGCACGGGTTAGGTATCTCACTTTACTGCCAAGACATTAATGAATAAACTTTTTCTATAGAAGCGACACTCCTCCGCAAAAATGCGTGGATTTCCATGTAATTATGCAACAAACACCCAAACGTATCATCTGCGTCGGCAAAATAGCAGTTTAATTTCATAATTTTTAGATTTTTTTCACAGTACAGTCAGCGTCAAACACTTTGCAGCAGTCAAAGTGGCCAAATAGTTCGGTACACCATACCAATTATATATTATATGGTGTACCGAACTATTTGGGTATTTTGGTTGCTACACTTGCTACAAAGTATTTGACGCTGACTGTACACTGTGTCATACAGAGCTTCTTCTGTAATAATAATATTGGTATGGTTTTTAAAAGACATATCTTTATTGTACAAACGTAATAGTTAAAACCGGCCAAGAGCATGTCGGGCCACGCTCAGTGTAGGGTTCCGTAGTTACTCTTCCGTCACAATAAGCTAAACTGGAGCTTAAAGTATAGTAAATTGTTAACCAAGGGATGAAACGGTACCTTTCACCCGAGTTAAACAAATAGGCAAATTTGCATAATCAGTACCTAATTAAAGTAAGTCTTTTTACTATGAAGGGAAAACTTTTTGCGATAACTCAAAAACAGCTAAACTGATCATGTCCGCTATAGTTTTCATTTAATGTCTTTCTTAAGCTCTACTTCCACGATTTTTTTCATATTTTTTGGACCTATGGTTCAAAAGTTAGAGGGGGGGGGACACAATTTTTTTTTCTTTCGGAGCGATTATCTTTGAATATATTCACTTAATCAAAAAATGTTTCTCGAAAACCCCTATTACTTTTAAAAGACCTTTCCAACGATACCCCACACTCTAGGGTTGAAGCGAAAAAAAAAATTCACGCCCACTTTACGTGTAGGGGAGGTACCCTAAAAAAAATTAAATTTTTAGATTTTATTGTACGACTTTGTCGGCTTTATTGATTTATATATCCATGCCAAATTTCAGCTTTCTAGCACTAACGACCACGGAGCAAAGCCTCGGACAGACAGACAGACAGACAGACAGACAGACAGACAGACAGACAGACAGACGGACATGGCGAAACTATAAGGGTTCCGTTTTATGCCATTTGGCTACGGAACCCTAAAAAAGACCTATTTCAAAAAGGATGTAATTAAATATTGACTTCTTGTTGATTAAAACTTCTCGATAATTAAAACGATCTTTCCACCGACTGCGATAAAACAACAGGCTGACGATGTTTTTTGCAAACTATCATTAGACAAAGTTTGACGTTTTATACATGTTTGGGTGACGGCCATTCCTCAACTCACCAACGGAGCGGCAGCTGACGTCCACGAGGGTTCATTGCACATCGCCCTTAACCACTTTACGAGTTATCGCCCGGGATGCTATTGATCATGGAAATCTGTTCCGCGATCCTGGTCTTGGTTCGAGATCTATAAGAAAATCATCTTAGTACATGAAAATTTCATCGTTTGAAATAATTAATAACTATTTGTAACTAATAATAAATATACATTTAAATTCAACGTGTGTATAGGTAACGTATCAAATATCCGTAATATGTAAAATAAATATAAATATATAAAATATAAATATTTTCGTCGCCGTAACGTGATGTAAAATTATGTATTTAGGGCATTTATTCGTGTGATGAGCATGGATATTTGTTCCTGAGTCATGGGTGTTTTCTATGTATTTAAGTATTTATAAATTATACATATCGTTGCCTAAGTACCCTCAACACAAGCCTTATTGAGCTTACTGTGGGACTTAGTCAATTTGTGTAATAATGTTCTATAAAATTTATTTATCTTATACCTTTAAACGAGCAATTCTTGTATATATATATTTATATATTTCTGTGATCTCGGAAACGGCTCTAACGATTTCGCTGAAATTTGGTATATGGGGGTTTTTGGGGGTATACAATCGATCTAGATTAGTCTTATGTTTGGGAAAACGTGTGTTTTCGAGTTTTCATGCGTTTTTCTTCCGTCGCAGAATATAGTCGCTAATTTCGTGTTGCCGGCCACTGTCCGTCTGGTCCAGCGGGTTAAGACGCGGACGGCTAGAAACGAGTGTTACGGGTTCGAATCTCGCCCGGTGACTAACTTTTTGTTTTTTTTATATGTTCAAGTTTATATATAATTTTTGAATTTTTATTGTTTTAGACAAGTTTAATTTAGTAAAAAAAATGTAGTTAAGATTATCACCTATACACCACCATATTACAATAAATAGTTATAACCGAGCAAAGCTCGGTCGCCCAGGTACTTATTTATTAATTGAGTACGTTCTGCACTTAAATATCTAATCTCTTAAACAAGGTAATGAATAATTGTCTTGCGTATTTGACTTATGCAGCAGTACCTAAGTATTTTCCTACTCTTCCTAGGGCCCGGTGTCATCTTTTTGTCAGACAAATTTAAACTTTAGCACGGTATTTACAGAGTCATAACCCTAATACATGACACGAGGTTAAAAAAGGTTCTATGTGTATGATGTTGTTATTATATGTTAATTTAGGTAGTTATCTACGATTAGCGCTACAATGTTGTTGTATTATACCTTTTTTTTCTTCCTCGCGTTGTCGCGGCATTTTGCCACGGCTCATGGGAGCCTGGGGTCCGCTTGACAACTAATCCCAAGATGTGGCGTACCTAGGTACTAGTTTTTACGAAAGCGACTGCCATCTGACCTTTCAACCCAGAGGATAAACTAGGCCTTGTTGGGATTAGTCCGGTTTCCTCACGATGTTTTCCTTCACCGAAAAGCGACTGGTAAATATCAAATGATATTTCGTACATAAATTCCGAAAAACTCATTGGTACGAGCCGGGGTTTGAACCCGCGACCTCCGAATTGCAAGTCGCACGCTCTTACCGCTAGGCCATCAGCGCTTCTATGTCGCGTCTATGTCAATATCTGGAAAACCGAGCTTTGCTCGGAAAACGTATAAAATCAAAAATGCGCGTTTTTCCAAGAATAATACCTAGCTAGGTTGAAAAAAATTGAATTTCCACCCATTCGTACCTCATCAATATTCATGTGACATTTCAGGAAAATCGAACCCTACAAAGGTTATTTTCTATTTTAGCTTGTACCTATACACGGTGCTACATGAGAAGATTTTGACAGTGTATTATTGATCACATTTAGAGACTAAAATGTCATATAAACTTTTCTGGATTTCGCCTAGTTTCAGAGTTAATACCAATGTAAAAAAAAACATCTTCTTATCGTAACTTAGTGCAAAACGCCTTTTTGATCGCGATGATGCCATTATGGGGCGTAGTCTAAATATCCTTATTGATTTGATAGATGTCAAACAGTAACAAATAACCTTTGCAAGAACTAGTTTTTACAAAAAAAAAATCGTAAAAAAATATATTCAGTGCCAGTTTTACCATAACATTAACTTTTTATGTACAAATACGTCCAAAATATGAAATGAAAAAAAAAAAATTTTTTTGGCGACATTTACTGAAACATTTTTTCCTTCTTTTGGCCTCAGAAGTACGTGGTTAAAATCTTTCGGGTTACTCGTGAGCACCGTGTATAATATATTCCAGTCTGAATATTTTTTAATTTATCATACACAATGAATACCTATATGATCATAAATCTAAGCCTAAATTAGCCTGAGGCATTGTTCCCAGGACCCCCTCTGCACAGTGAGGCTGAGTTTTTGTGCGAAACATGCGCCAGCTCGTAGGTCGCCAGACACCCTGACTAGTTTGGTAGAAATTTATTTTACTAGTTTTTCGATTTCTGACGACCAAGGACCGAAAGTTTTAATCGCAAGTGCCGAAAATACATAATTACTTTTCGAAAATGCATATTTACGACACTTGGCAATTTGGGCGACGTCTGCTGCCGTCCCCGGCATATGAAAAACACCCTATACATATTTTTGGCACATTTTTCGTATCGATATTTTCAGACGTGACTGCACAAGTCACAACACAATAGAATAGGCATAACAACAATGTAGCGTCAATTGTAAGTAACAACATTTAATTACTACATTATATAGATACATCCATTTTGAACCTCGTGTCATGAATATATTAAGGTTTCTACTTAGTACATAGCGTGCTAAAGTTAAAATTTGTCTGACAAAATATGCCACCGGGTCCTGGGTTAAATACTCACAGCTACATAAGTCCAATGCAATACTTAAGTACAATTATTTCTATAAGAGAATAGATATTTAAGTGTAGAAAGTACACAATTATTATTTTTTTGGAACGAAGTTCCTTATCGGACGGTACAGACTTGGCGGATGGCTACGCGAGAAAAAGGGTAATATTTTCCGTCACAAACAATACGACTGAGAAATAAATAAAATAAATAACGGACACGCATGAAAACAAAGTGTTCACATACTGCTTCTCACATCACCTATGAGGAAAATTTTGTTTCAAAACAATACAATATAGTTTAAGCTAAACAACGGACGGGTTGCACTCCGGGAGTGCCGGCAGAAGTATTAACGTTGTGCATTTTTGATTTTTTGGAATGGTTAGGGAATACATTTGCATGAATTGCTGACAATAAATAAATTACAAAATCTTTTTTACATAATAGATATATACAAAGGTATTACTTGAACTATCTTAAATCTAGTCAGTTATTTTCGCCAATGTTAACGGCACCGATCATGGGACATTTAAGAGAAAATTTGGAGTATTTTTGATATTTCACCGACACCTGTAAAATTTCTACCGCTTTACGCTTTAAAAGTTGAATGTCCACTTCATCCTTTATTTTTTCTATGTATTTAATGAAAGCTACTGCAATTGGTTTCAATATTATTAACCAATTAAAACTGTGTTTTTTTTGCTCCAGTCATGGGATGTATGGCGTATGTTCAAAGTAACAAATATCAATGAAAAATTAAACTTAAGCAGTTTTTTTGGCTCTCGTTTATGAAAATGTTGCCAGCGACTAAAAACGGATGGTAAATACTTGTTTTACAGGACTTGTCTATACCATCCCATTACTGGGGCCTGTTCCAGTTGTTAACTATAGCCCCCATCCGCCAACCGTCCGATAAGGAACTTCGTTCCAAAATGCCCCAGATTCTTAAGCCCACCGTACGACGGAGTGTCACTTCTATAGAACAAAAATAACAAGGATGTGGATGTAGCATTTGCATTTCGTGCCATTCACGATGACACGCATATTTTGTCAAATCCAACCTTTAATACGAATCAATGCACACGTCGCGTCGCGTCGCGTTGTCGTGAATAACACGATCTATAAACCACAGTCTATAATAAGTTTTAAGCACAAGCTTTTATCGCTGACCGTACTTTTTTTCCACAGGCAACTAATACTCATTGAGACAATTCTAAAAACCCCAAACACAATTAGGTTGCGTTGTTTTATCACAGAGTTCCTATGGCTACCTCCTGTCTCCATCATCAGATCAGCTTGATGGTACCATAATATTACATTGTCACCCGACTTACATTATGTATGCAAATTTTCAGCTTCATCGGAAACCAGGAAGTGGGACAAATTTTACTTGCAAGATTTGTCCCATACATACTAACATGGCAAGTTAAATAAAAGCTTTTAAAAATGGTAACGGAATGTAAAATAATCTTGGGACACATTTTTCTTGTATAATAGTATAATAGCGTATAATAGTATAATTAGAATCACTATAACTTATAAAAACAAAGTCCCCCGCCGCGTCTGTCTGTTTGTGTGTATGTTCGCGATAAACTCAAAAACTACTGAACGAATTTTAATGCGGTTTTCAGTTATCTATAAAGTGATTCTTGAGGAAGGTTTAGGTGTATAAATGTATTTTTTATAATATACCTTCCTTCACCGTACAAGCAATCCGTCTCTGAAATTCGTTTCCTCTGACGATCAGAAAAGCTCCAACCAAGTTAACGTTCAAACGTTTGCTTTATAACCACTTGTTATTTATTTAGTGTTAGAAAGATAATTCACAATTTATTAACGTTATGTTAAAATGTCATTTTGGTCCGATTTTCATATCCGACGTTATGGAATTCGTGTCGTGAATTACCGTTATTTCAGTCAGGAGGTATCCAAATAGCTAATTTTTAAAACTGTTACTATTACTACTGTTTAGTTTAAGCAGCATTCGTATTTGTTTTATGAAGTTATTGCATGACGTGATGTACCTATCATAATTAATGTGCTGTAGTGTTTTAATTAATTTAATAAATGTAAATACAATAAAACTACATAAACACGTCAAAATACAAAATAAAATCATAAACTCTACTTACGAAAATATTAACCTATATATACATTATATAACCTATATCTGGGTGCACTACATGTTTTATAATAACTTTTCATTTATTATAGTTTGATATACCGTTATTTTGAATAACGTAATATATGACATACTACCGTAATACCTAATTAACGGCAAACATCATGTTATTATTAGTAATGGTCATAAGGTGTATTTACACTTCGTCTAATATACTTTGCAATAATTATTACATACTCTAAAGCATATTATTTGTTCTAACAAGTGACATCACATAATTATTTGTGCGGTATAATGAGTGCATGACATAAATGGGTAAGGTTAGGTTGGAACTGCGACTCCGCACAAACGAATAACTGGGTCAAAATTATTTTCGTTGCCTTGTTTTTTGTCCCGAAAAAAGGTGACGGAATGCAGCTTTTTGTATGATATGAAATTTTGTTTTTATAAATTTTCATGTAAAATATAATCTTTAACTAGATAGACATACAAATAGGACTCAACGTAAGTTATTTGATAGAAGACATAGATACAAGCGTGACAGAGTATTCAGAAACAAGACAACGAAATGAATTTGGACCCAACTACCTAGCAAAAGGAGGGTTAGGTTAGAACTTCGACCCCCGTAGAATAAAAAACCTCGCAAATATGTGGTTTAGGTTAGGTTTGAACTGCGTCCCCCGCATAATCAAAAACCTTGAAAGAATAGGTTAGGTTTGGTTAGGTGGGATGATAATCTCTACTTAGTTATACGGCCTGCGTTCTACTTGTTATAAAAATTATGTAAAACCTTACGTTATCATTAAATTAAATATGTCAATTTTTTTTTACAAAATATGTATTTATACTTGATAAAATTATATAAAATATTACGTTATACAAAAATGTAATATAACAAAAGTCATTATAAAAGATTTCTGTATACTACTTAAAAATTATATTACAATAGGCATTATATCAATGCCAGTTTAGATGAAATCGCATTATAACAAAAGAAACGTATAATAAAAATTACATTATAACATATAATATTATATCAAACGGCATTATAACAAATGTTTGATAGTTTTTTTTTTTTATAATTATATTAAGCATTACACACCCCCTATATCTAATCTTAATCTGAAACTATTTGTCCCTCTTGCCGTTGAAACCGCTGGCTTCAGAGGGCCGTGAACCATGTTCGACGTGTTGCCTTCCTGTCACACTTACGTACGAATTTACAAGTGCGACAGAGAGGCAGCACGTCGAACGTGGTTCGCGGTAGGCCTTCTGGTGTGCAGAGGCCAAGACGTTTATTGCGGAAGTGGGCAGACGTTTTTGTATCTTATAAACGGAAGGGTCGAAGATTGTCCAACTTCTGATGAAGACCAAAAATTGATGAATAATACGGTTGTTTTTTTAGATTACCTATTCTAAGTCACAATTTGAAAGAATGGCTCCTCAAGACACGGACGCGAATGCTGTGTTGTTCGAAGACGACGCAGAGACGGAGGACATGGCTCTGGCGAAGACGCCGGTCCAGAAAGCCGGGGATGCCAAGTGGGAATACCGATACGTGAAGCATATCATCTTCTACGGTGTGCTGCTGTATACTGCCGGGCTGTATGGAGGTTACTTGACCCTGGCGTCGGCGAAATGGCAAATGAATATATTCAGTAAGATAATTTTCTATATTTCAAGATGTACAGTTGATTCGCTCCCGGCACGATTCCCGTGGGTTCATTTTTGAGCTCTAGGCAGACTATTATAGTTATTCTAGTTCGTTAATTAGTATAGGTCTTTGAATCACATTTTGTCAAGTGTCGATCGAGTTAAATTCACTGGATTCGCTCACCACCAAAAGGTGAGGCATCCAGCTTGAGTTAGAAGTCCTTGCTAATATGGGGCAGTACACAACGAATTACAGCAGATAGTACCCGCATAAGAAGATTCTGAAGCGACCACGCTATAAACGCGGTTTAAAAGTTAATGATTTAATGAAAACAAGTAACCAACGGGAAATCGTTTTAATTGCGCTCCACTATAAGTACATTTACTCGTATTTTATTCCACAGCCTTCTTTTTGTATGTGACGTCAATTCTGGGCGTAACAGCGGGAGCCCACCGGCTCTGGAGCCACAGGGCCTACAAGGCTAAATGGCCTCTCCAACTCATCCTTATGATATTTCAAACTAGTGCTCTCCAGGTAAGAGTTACCAGAAAAATAATTAAGTTGTCATACTCAACTTAGCTCTTTGTCGAATCCCGATTTTAGTATTCCATTATCAAACCTAATTGCCTTGTCAAGTTTGTCTTCTTTTTTGTCTTCTGTAAGAATAAGCTCTTTCTAGATAAGTAGACGCTATTCATCCCACTTTTGAGCTATTATCGTAAGCTCCAGATAACCCACAAATTGAGATAATGTTCTTAACATGATTTAAACCACGCACGTCACGGCTTTCCTTCCACTTTTCCATATCGTATGTGTGGTATGACTTAACATGTTTCTTTAACTGAATTTTCCCTATCGTTTTAGTAAAACTTGATGTCTCATACCCGTTTCCAAAACCTTTTCACTCGTTGTGTATTCGGTCTAACCTTTTACTGGAACCTTACATCCTCGGCCAACTCCAAATCTTGAATACACTGATACAATTCTTCCCTCTCTCACTAAAATTTCCCACGTTTGCCTTCCAAGCAAAGTTAAACCAGAACATCCAGATCTAGGTTGTTGTTTATTTTTTCCTGCCTTTTTTTTTTTTGTTATTAGTACTCGGTGATAAACTGGGTGCGCGACCACCGCATGCACCACAAGTACGTGGACACGGACGCCGACCCGCACAACGCCACACGAGGGTTGTTCTTTTATTTTTATTTATTTAAACTTTATTGCACAATACATGAAGAGTACAAATGGCGGACTTAATGCCAGAAGGCATTCTCTACCAGTCAACCATGAGCCAAACCGAAAGATCCTAATTGGTGCAGGGTCAGAATACAGAGTAAAATGACAAAAAAAAATCACAATATTACCTATATTAAATTATACGTACATAAATAATATGATACATAAATATAAATACATACATATATAAATATATACCCATTGTGAAACATCATGAGGACGACCTTTGAACCTTGTCAAACAGATGCTTGCGCAACATGCGCTTGAAGGAGAATTTGTTCTGGGCTTGTCTCATAGAGAGAGGAAGATCATTCCACAGCCGGATTGCCTGAATGTTGAAGGAATTCGACATGAAACCTGTACGATGTCGAGGGACAATAAGTTGAAGGCTACGGGAGGTTCGGAGATCGATGCCGGGGCGCGGAGTAACAAATTTGAATTTGGAACGAAGGTAATCAGGGGCTGAAGGATTAAATAAAATTGTAAACAAAGTGCAGAGAATACGCAAGGATCGACGTTCACGAATAGGGAGCCAGTTAAGTTTTTTGCGATAAGCAGAGATATGGTCGTATTTTCGGAGTCCAAAGACAAACCGGATGCAATTGTTAAGTAACCGATCGAACTTGGTTAGGTAAGCTTGTGAGAGATTGCTGTAACACACATCAGCATAATCCAGGATGGGCAGAACGAGGGCTTGGACAAGAAGAGTCTTGGTGCAGGTCGGGAGAAAATGTTTGAACCGATAAAGTGCTCTTAGAGTATTGGTCACTCTACGACAAACGTCAGACACCTGAGGATCCCAGGTCAGCCCACTATCGATGATCAACCCCAGGTTCTTCACTTGCGGCACAAAAGGTATATCTACTTGCTCATACTGGATAGGGGCTAAGTACTTCGTGTCCGTCAAGGACAGCAAGCGCGCACTACCAAGTATGATGGCCTGACATTTGGTGGGGTTCACTGCAATGCCATAACAACGTGACCAGGTAGATATGAAGTTAAGATCAGCGTTCAAATCAGCAATAGCTCGATCCAAATCATCGGTGCTTGCTTGAGTGTATAGCTGCAAGTCGTCGGCATACAAATGGTAGGAGCATTTAATCTTAGCGGTAATGAGGTTAATAAAAATGGAGAAAAGCAGTGGGGATAGAATGCCACCCTGTGGAACCCCAGATTGGAGTTCACACCAGTCCGAAGAAGATCTGTCAGCCCGAACTAACTGATGACGGTCCCGGAGATAGGAAGCAAACCATTCAGCCACAGATGATGAAATGTTCACATTCTTAAGAGAAGCCAAAAGTAAATCGTGATCGTGATCGTTCTTCTCCCACGTCGGGTGGCTGATGATGGAGAAACACCCGGAGTTCGAACGAAAGAGCAAATTGATAGACCTTAGCGACGTTGAATCCAACCCCATACTGCACTTCCAGCGAAAGTGAGTAGCATAAACTGCTTTCTCAAATATATCATATCATATCGTGCATTTCGCTCGTACTTGTCCGTACATGTATTGGCGCGAGTCAGACAGAAATAAGTCTCCAAATTGTTCCAGATATTACGCAATCCTAGTGACGATTATCTGCTTCATCCTCCCCACGGTTACCCCGGTCTACTTCTGGAACGAGACCTGGACTAACGCCATTTTCGTGCCCGTATTGTTCCACCACGTCTGCGCCTACAACGCTATTGCTTTAGTCAACTCCGCTCTCCACAAATGGGGGTACAGGCCCTACGACAAAGACATGCTGGCTACAGAAATTAGTCTTCTCACTCCAATACTATTTGGAGAAAACTACCATAACTATCATCACGCCTTTCCTTGGGATTATAAGGCGTCAGAACTCGGAGGAGGCACGCTTATGTTGGCTACGGCGTTCATAGATTTCTTTGCGAGAATCGGCTGGGCTTATGACTTGAAGACCATCTCTGATGACGTCATTCAGAAGCGTGTTATGCGAACTGGAGATGGCTCGCATCATATTTGGGGGTGGGGCGACAAGGACCAGTCTAAAGAAGAGGTGAATGCAGCTGTAAGAATATACCCTAAATATGATTAAATAGATATGTAAGTCTTCTCTTCGAATGCCATTTACTTTAGGATTTGCTAAAATATTTTTGTACCTCGTTATATATGTAGATTGAGAAAATGGACCAGAAAACATTAATAAAATGGTTTCATGTACTTTACAAACATGTTATTGTTTTAATTTCTCAAAAATAACATTTGAATCTAATAATTGTTCTCAATTGAACTATCATGGATCATGGAGATATAAAGTGGAGCACACTCTAACTTTTTTGTCATAGTAAATTGAACCTTATCACTGAGCCTGAAAGGTGTTCTTGCCAGACTAGAGACGTTTTCTCTAGTCCACTTGAGATAGCAAAGGTGGGTCGCGGTCGCGGTGACTCACACGCACATGTTGCCAATGTTAAAAACATACAATTGTGGTAGTATTTATAGCAATATTCTACTGAAATTTCCTCCTCCCTCTCCAAAAAACCTCCTTATTTAATTATAGTGCTATATTCAGAGTGCGGTTTTAATATTTTTTAATTAATTTGTAAATAATAATGATGTCAATATTATTAACTGATTAAACCAAGTATGTGCACAAAAAAAAAACATTAATTTTAATATGGTAGGTATTGTAAAAATTTTGAAAATTAATTGGTATCCCCAACTTGATGACATATTTCGGAGATATTTTCAAAATACGTAAATGGGGACGCTCAGCATTTGATTGCGAAATATTTAAAAAAATGGGTAAAAGATTTTGTGTAACAGGTTGTAGAAGTAAAAGTTTTGCTGATTGTGGTACAGTCAGCATCAAAAGTAGCGGATCAAACAAGGTGTCAAAAGTATCTAAAAGTATCATTCTGTAACAGCTTAGCAAAATTTGATGGTTTTATATGTAGACCGATTAAGCCTGTAAAAGATATACTTTTGAAAGTGAATATTAGAGATTTATCTATATTTGAAAAAGTTATCCGGAATATCAGATACTTTTGGCGCGTTGTTTCATCCGCTACTTAGTAACAGTATCCTGAGTGTGATAGCGGGTAGGCTCGATAGTCGCTATATGCAGCACTGGTCGAACCTGCACCGTTCCTTAACTCCCTATGATGAAATGTAGTAGGTAGATAGGTATATAATAAATTAAGTATTAACATAGTCTTAATTACAAGCTCTGCATGTACATGTTTACTAACCTGTTATGAATTTTTGTGGTCCGAAATAAATGATTTTTATTTTACTTTATTTTTTATTTTATTCAACGATGTGCTGATATTCCGTGAAACGAAAACGATTATAGGCCCGAAATCGGGACTGATTTTGGGCCCGAAATCGCGAAGTGTGGATGTAAGTGGCGCTTATCACAGAATAAATAATTGACAAAATTTAAATCTAAAGTCCTTAAACATTCCAGACTTACTTTTATATATTATAATTTAATACTGAAACGGTTTTTCAAACTATTTATATATACGTAATCGATTCGATATAGGTTGGACACACATTTCCGTCTGTAGAAAAAGGCGGCAAAGAAAACTTTAGTTGCAATCAGAGATCTACGATGAGTCGATGAATAAAGTGTGCAAAACGGAAGCCATCACGTATATGAACATACCATGAGTACGAAAGAGGCAGAATACAAATAAAAATTTTTGACCATTTTCGAGTTCGACAGTGGCCGCCAACGGCTGCCATTTTTTTATTTTCAAACACATGTCCGGCATCGTAACACCTTAATTTTTAAATTAAAATATAAATCAAGCGGGAAGTAAACTATTTAAAACGTTGAAACGTTGAAGTGTTGTTTTACAGGTACCATAAAAGCGAACTTCGATAACTGCAAATAAAAAATATATCATCATGATAAGTCGCTACACGGCTTCTTTGTGAACAAATTTACGTGTATAACATAATGTAATTGTTAACCTTTTGAACGCCAAGAACACTTAAACAAAAAAAAAAAAAAATATTATTTAAAGGTTAGTCAAGCCCACCGCGCCAAGGACAACTTTAGGTGTTATGGCGAACGCTGTCAAAGTAACCTTCACACTTTGGAGTAAGGTTTACATTAGCTCCTGCATGCGGTAGCTTGACATTTGAGTGATGTTTGTGTTTATGACATCAAGCGTTCAAAGGGTTAATTTATTGAACAAATTATTTGCGCAAAGGGAGGTCTAAATCCAAAACGTCGTCTACCGGCTCCTTAACTATGAGGTTAACCTGTATATGAAATGAACAGGTATATGAATACATGTTTATATTTACGTCTGCGTTCACGTCTGATGTCGGGTGCCATGTTTATGACATCACGTCTCACCCCGTACTAAATAGAGGCTATTCGTAAAGTTTGCAACCGCTTCGGTGTTAACTGACCAGCCCGCGTAGCCAACATGCTTATCGTTAACGCTTCGTAGCGTAGCGTACGAGTAATCATCTCTGTATACCTCTTCCATATTAGTGCGACAGTGATAATTGCGTTTCGTTCGCTACGAAGCGTTAACGATTGGCATGTTGGTTATGCGGGCAGGCTGCGTAGACAAGTTCTTTGACGTTTTTTCCGTCACTCATTGTATCAAGGTTATTGATAGATACAGCGGCCGCAACATTCATTTATTACGTAAGACGATTTTTGCCGTTTTTTGAACCCCTCCCACCCTATGTAAGAAAAAATTAGGATAGGTCGACCCGCTCCCCCCTGTATTATTGAACAAGATAAGTTGCCCCTGTATTACGTAGACTTGGAACAAGATAAGTTGGCATCTTGACAGCCCAAACTGTACAAGTGTTAAGTAAGCGTCATAATTTCATAGAAGTTTGACCTTTAAAAAAACACTTGCACTGTCTGGGCTGCCAACTTATCTTAGTCTGACTCTAAGAATCGAAAGGAAAAAAATAATATGCGTTTGGTATGTTTTAGTTTAAATTAAAAAAAGAAATCATTTTTTGAATGGCGCCAATATAGCTGCAGTTGATGTTAGGGAATGCTCCCGATACTGAGTTTGTATTGCGAGAACCGGAAATTCCTGGTTCCGGTACTGTTTTTTTTATACCACGTCAGTGGCAAACAAGCATACGGCTCGCCGGATGATAATCAGTCACCGTAGCCTATGGACGCCTGCAACACCAGAGTGTTGTAATATGCACGTTGCCGACACTTTAAAAACCTGTACACTCCTTTTTTGAAGAACCCCATACTGTAGCCCCTCGAAAAAACCTCGGCAGGAAGCTCATTCCACAGCCGAAGCGTTCGCGGGAGGAAATTCCTCTTAAATCGCACAGTACGCGACCATTTAGGTTCTATTCGGGTGTGAGGATGAACACCCTGCCGACGGCGAGCGGTGCGGTGATAGAAAGCGGAATAAATAAATACTGTATTTGTATTAAAAACCAGTACCGGGAGTAGTCCCTAATTGACACCCGAACGTCACCTTCACGTGTTACGTGTTTTGTCATGGGGGCGAAACCACTCCTTTCGGTAATTCTCGGCTCCGTTCGGCTCAGCATTGCTCCGCGCAATTATAAGAGTTGGCACAACATTACTTCCCTTTGCGTGCCACCACAGATAAGATAATGACTTGAATTTTGACAACCCTAAATAGCCGAAGGGGATAGTACCATACATAAGAAAGGGACAGCATGATTCGTCCCTGAATCGCTGTCAAAGTTCGGTATTGTAGGAAGTTACTTTTCTGTAAGGTAGTACTATTACTTATTCTGTGGTTTTGTGAATAGGCATGTTGCTTTAATAAGACGCTCATAGCGTTATAGCAACGTTACGAGCAACCTGGTGTTTATTAAGGAAGTTAGGCTTAATACTTGCTTCATATCGTGCCTTATGACCTTATGCTCACGGGCACTAAACGAGAACTGCTAATGCTGCATCACGCTTAACAACCGTATAGGGTAATTCCGGGGTAAATGGCCATAAGGGCGAGTCCGTCGAAATATTTCATGGTTCTGATGTTTAGATTTTGCTAGTCAAATATCAAACATTTGTTCAGGAAATAGGAAATATATTTACATGTCCATTTTTACAAACAATAAAATTATAAAAAAACAATTACAAATATGGAATCGATCAAATAATATATACTTTATTAGAGATGTATACTGTCTCTAAATGTCAAATTACACAAAAAAAAACTATGATAAAAAAATAAAACCAACAAATACTAAAATTCTTTAGAGATGTATCTAGGTGTCAGAGATAAAATATAAAAAATATATATATTAAATTATCCTTAGAGATGTAGAGGGTCTCCAAAGCTTGAATTCTTATATAAATAATTAAAAGACAAAAAATTAAATCAGACAAGAACCGAATGAAGTGTCTCACGTTAATGCCACTCAAAAGTAAAGTTACTTATAACATAACATGTAGCCCGTGTAAGCTTAAACAGACCGGTCTCCACAAACAGCACCCGTTCACGAGTATGACGTGTATCTCAGCCATCGCCTCCCTCAACATTCATTCGGGAAAGTGGCGACCGGGAAGTGGGAAGTAGTTCTTGTTTAGTATGCTTCACGTCATGCTTGGGAGCAAGGCCCAAGAATGTGACCAAAATTGTGGGGGAAATATTGTAAAGGTACGTAAAATTCTTGTTGATTGTTTTGAGTATTGACTTCATGGTGCTGATGCTAGTGTCTTATTCTAATAGTGTTATTTGTTTTTAGTGCAAAGTATACGGTAGTAATTTTGTTCAAACCTAAATGAGAATGAAGCTCAAGATGAGACTGGAATAGGTGAGCCTTCTTTTGATTTTAGGCGTGGTCTTCTCTCCCGAACGAACGAACTATACGGGTACTTAATAAATTATGAATTTTCAAACTATTGGTTGCAGTTGCACACGGTGACTTTGCAGCGATTCGATAGCGATGAATGCTGTCGCTGGAGCGTGCATGAGCTGAAGGGGGCAGCACAGGAGCCCCTAGTTTATTGGCACAAAGTATAAATGTCCAGTTTAAGTTTCCAATTTAGACCACAAGATGGCAGAACCTACAACGCGCAAGGGTGCATGCGTTCAGTATAGGGGGCAGCACCTGCTTTGGCATGAAGTGTCAATGTCAAGTTCAAGTTCCCGATTTAGGCCACAAGATGGCAGACCCTCCAGCGTCGCGATACATCATCGCTACAGTATCGATCATAGAGTAAATAAGCTTAAAATCTCACTTCATAGATCAGATTTAATTATTAAATAATGAGTTGTATGGGAAGTATGGTAAAACGTATTATTAATAAGTTTAACTCGCTTAAAAGTTAGTTAATACCACGTTAATACGTAATAAGCTTAAACCTTATTACTAATAAGCTTTCGCAAAGCTCGCTTAAAACTTATTATAAATGATTTTTTATCTATGTAATGGAGTGAGCAGTCTAAGCTTACCTACTTATTTCTCTATGGTATCGATGCAATCGCGATGTAGAATTCATTCAGACATGATGCAGCATACCTGTCTGAGACTGCACGTGCACGTCCGAGGTTAGTAGAAATGCTAAATCAATACAGTCGCGCGTTTGCATCGACGCAGAAGCGGTGCAGAATTTAAACAGTGCGACTGCATCACGGCAGTTTCGCGTTTGTTACGCAGTGGCTTACGTGAGCGAATAACTCGTGATGCGATGCGAATCGGCGCGGCGGCCCAACGGCATTCGCGTTCACAACGAGATCGCCCACGTAGGACACTTCCATAGGTATCAAAGGATTGAATTCACACGCGTCGCGTCGCGCCGCTTCGCGTTCGTGAGTTATTCGCTCACGTAAGCCGACACTTAACGCTACTGCATCGCTTTTGTCGCGCGTTGTGAACTCGATAAGGCATGCGTTCATGAAACGCGCGACTGAATCGCAAAAAGTCGCCGTATGCGACCTCCCTTACTGGTGTTATGGGTGAAGAGGCAGTGGAAAACCGAAGGCCGAAATAATCACTACTTTTATGTATTTACATATTTATTTATTACAATTCTTGACGCCATATGAAGGAGAAATAGAGAAAAGCCAAGAAGGGCATACATGGATCAATTAGTGAAGGTGAACGTCGTGTCGTATCAGGCTGTCAAGGAATAGGCCAAAGACAGACATGCCTGGGGTTCAACGGCAAGAGCGCAGCTCTTCAATTTATGATGATGATGATGACTCCATACTATATGTAACGTTTAGTATGTATCTGGTTGTAATTAAAATAAACTTTAGTCATCTTTAGGATGAATTCTAATAGCTGCATCTACCTCTTCTTTAGACTGATCCTTGCCGCCCCACCCCCATAGATTGTGGGAGCCGTCTCCAGTACGTTCAACACGCTTCTGAATAACCTGGTCAGACACAGTTTTCAAATCATAAGCCCAGCCAATTTTCGCAAAGAAATCTATAAAAATCGTACTTAAATTATAAATGCTGCTACCGATTTCTGCCGCTTTATAATCCCAAGGAAACGTGTGATGATAATTGTGGAAGCCTTCTCCAACGAAGGCAAGAGAGAGAAGACGACCCTCTGTGGCCAGGATATTCTTGTCGTAGGGTTTGTGGCCCCACTTGTGGGCGGCAGAGTTGACCAGGGAAGTCATGTTGTAGGTCAAAGAGAGACGGAACATCGCTGCCACGAAGAAAGCATTTGTCCAGGACTCTTGCCAGAGGTAGACCGGGACCAGAGTGGGAAATATGAAAGTGACCAGCGGCAGCAAGATGAAAAAATATCTGGAAATAAATAATAAGTGTAATATTATTTAAATATCTACTGCATGTGGATAGCCGGAGAAGGTTTGAACGTAAAGCATGGAGCTCGATACTTTAAATAGGTAAGCATTAAAATCCGTGGTAAAGTATTTAAGAGTGGAATCTCATCTATCAGCATCGGCCAGAATTCATATATGACAAATCGCTCGTTAGTATGAAGACGCGTACGGATCGGAAAGCTAAATGCGTGCATACGCATCTTCATAGTCATACTAACGAGCGATTTCTCATGTGCGATGTGATTCCACCCTAAGGATTATGAAGCCTTGTGAACGTCAACAGCCGTTCCGTTGGTGGCTAAAGAATTACCCCCAAACTTCTTAATATATCTTCCTTAACCACTTTACGAGTTATTGCTCAAATCTATAACATACATCCTCAAGATGCTGATGATGAGATATAAGTGCATGTGCTCTAAGTCAGGTATAAATAAATGTGGTAAACTGCATTGTCACGCGTATAAGTAATGCCATTTATCAACGACAGTAACAATAATAGTCATATGGTCTTGTCTCCTAGTGGGGTATTCAGATTTTAAAACCTGTTATATTGTTTGATGCGATCGCAAATGTACAGCGGCAGCGATGGATTCATCTCATAAAGATACTGTACTACTAGTAAGGTACTGTAAGTAATATTGCGAGACATGCTGACTGCATTGTTGCCGCAAATGTCAAGAATCCGGGCAGCAATCAAAGTCGGACAT
Organism: Cydia pomonella; assembly: GCF_033807575.1. Lineage (NCBI taxonomy): Eukaryota > Metazoa > Arthropoda > Insecta > Lepidoptera > Tortricidae > Cydia > Cydia pomonella. Next base: position 23,618,347 of record NC_084706.1, on the reverse strand, counting down.
CGGTCTAAGTCAGCAAAAAGTTCATTTTGAGACATTTATGTAGTGAGGTTTCCTGTGGTCCTAAGGAAGAATCCTTGTAAGCATATAACTCCACTAGAGTTGCAAGCGCCCATACATTGCCGTGACTGCGGTGGTGTTGGTATGAAAAAATTTTACTCACTTTTTCTGAAATCGCAGCATAGGATCACCTTCGACATCGCTAATGTCCAACAACTTGCTCTTACGCTCGTACTCCGGGTGTTTCTGCACCATCAGCCAGCCGACGTGGGAGAAGAACAGCCCTCGTGTGGCGTTGTGCGGGTCGGCATCCGTGTCCACGTACTTGTGGTGCATGCGGTGGTCGCGCACCCAGTTTATGACCGAGTACTGTATAGAATAGCATATATCAATATTATACAAGTTTTAACAAACAATTGTATGCTCATAATCAACACTTCTTGTGCATAAAATGCATAATTTACTATAAAAAGTATATATATCACTAATATTAGTGTGCCATCAATGCCAAAATTAGAGGATCAGATTCTAACCTGATGATAAGGGGCCAATTGTGAAGCTAAAAACCGAAATTAGGAAAAATATTAGATAAATAATTAACAAAGATCCGGATGGCTTGGTTACAATCAGCAACATTAAATGCGATTAATAGGTGTTTGGCTGATAGCTGTTTAACAATTGAAGGCTGAAGTACCTATACATTTGTTATCTAGGGTAGCATAGAACATTTTACCTGCATTGATATTGTCTGGAAGACTAAAACAATAAGTTTGAGAGGCCACTTGGCTTTATAGGCCTTGTGGGCCCAGAGCCGGTGCGCGCCCGCCGTCACGCCCAGCGACCCCATTAAGTGCAGCAAGCAGGCTGTGGACCAACGTTAATTAAACTGAAATTGACGTAATATATGTATAACTCAAATCAAAATATTTTTGAAAAATAGTTTGTCGTTGCCAAGTTACCGAAGACTACCCGCTTGATAATTGTTTGTCCTTATCCCTTATCAGTGCCGGATTAACCATTAAGCAAAATAAGCACTTGCTTAGGGCACCACGTCTAGGGGGGCACCAAAATCATAGGAAAAAAAAACGCGCAGGCTGCATCAGCATCGCAGTCGTAGTGTAGTACTTATTATGTACACGAAACTTTTTGATACGTGTGCAAGTACCCATCTAATAAAGAAGGGTCGTAAGAGAGTGAGGACACGTAAGCACATCTCCAACCTTACGCGGAGGCCATCAAAGCTCATGGCCAAAAAAATCTTAGCGTCGGGTGGCCAACCGATTTTCTCCACGTAGATTACCGATTTTGTAGCGTATTTTGGTCTCTAGATGTGTCGGCCAGGCCGAGTTGCTGCAGAGCCGCGATCCTGCGACCTAATTGTCAAAGTGTAATAAAGGGCCCTGCGAAGGATGAAAAACAAAAGCATCTTATCAAGTTGCGCTTTCGAGTTAAGGCAAAGGCCGAGCAGTAGTAGAACCGTGATTACATAGGTTCGATTTCAAGCCACTCTTTTGCAGTTCGGCGTTAGGTCTTATGCGACGCCAGGCCTTCTACTTTATGCAAACTGCCCCGCTTTCGCTTGGCCATGGATCCAAATCCATGCTGTCCTCTTTCGCAGCTGGGCTGCCTAGCTCACACCTCGCCATTAGTTGTATTATATGATAACGCGCCGCGATCGAACGCTCCGGACGTCCAGCTATTCATACCTCGCCATTAGTCAAATTCAAGCCTTGCTTTCTTCCAGCTCGACCTTTGGCCTCATCCGTAAGCGCTGATCGAACGCTCCGCGCATTCAGCCCCAGACTTTGCCTTTAAAAACACTGATTTAAACCTTCACGATTTAGGCCAATCAAATTAGATCCAAAAATAGCGTTTTGAGGAATTAATTCCCAGCAAGCTGGAAATTGTTTTAAGTAATACATTTATTTGGTCCTCAATGCGTGTAATCCCAGTTTGCTCTATCCCAGGAGGTGTGCATACATTTTGGGATCCTTAGGAGATATTTTTTTCCTTTGGATTGCCAAACCACTCGATGTAGAAGGAACCCACTATCAATTACAATAGCACTTGGTGGATCAGACACTGGTAAGAAAGCGTTTTCGGATTATTAACATGATTTTACTAAGGGTTCCGTAGCCAAATGGCAAAAAACGGAACCCTTATAGATTCGTCATGTCCGTCTGTCTGTCCGATTCTGTCACAGCCACTTTTTTCCGAAACTATAAGAGCTGTACTGTTCAAACTTGGTAAGTAGATGTATTCTATGAACCGCATTAGGATGTTTACACAAAAATAGAAAAAAAACAATAAATTTTGGGGGTTCCCCATACTTAGAACTGAAACTCAAAAAATCTTTTTTCATCAAACCCATACGTGTGGGGTATCTATGGATAGGTCTTCAAAAATGATATTGAGGTTTCTAATATCATTTTTTTCTAAAATGAATAGTTTGCGCGAGAGACACTTCCAAAGTGGTAAAATGAGTGTCCCCCCCCCCCGTAACTTCTAAAATAACAGAATGAAAAATCTAAAAAAAATATATGATATACATTGCCATGTAAACTTCCACCGAAAATTGGTTTGAACGAGATCTAGTAAGTAGTTTTTTTTTAATACGTCATGAAATTAAAAAAAAAAAATTTTTTTCATCATACCCATACGTGTGGGGTATCTATGGATAGGTCTTCAAAAATGATATTAATGTTTCTAATATCATTTTTTCTAAACTGAATAGTTTGCGCGAGAGAACCTTCCAAAGTGAAAAAAAGTGTGTCCCCCCCCCCCGTAACTTCTAAAATAACAGAATGAAAAATCTAAAAAAAATATATGATATACATTGCCATGTAAACTTCCACCGAAAATTGGTTTGAACGAGATCTAGTAAGTAGTTTTTTTTTAATACGTCATGAAATTAAAAAAAAAAATTTTTTTTCATCATACCCATACGTGTGGGGTATCTATGGATAGGTCTTCAAAAATGATATTAATGTTTCTAATATAATTTTTTTCTAAACTGAATAGTTTGCGCGAGAGAACCTTCCAAAGTGAAAAAAAGTGTGTCCCCCCCCCCTGTAACTTCTAAAATAACAGAATGAAAAATCTAAAAAAATATATGATATACATTACCATGCAAACTTCCACCGAAAATTGTTTTGAACGAGATCTAGTGAGTAGTTTTTTTTTTAATACGTCATAAAATTTAAAAAAAAAATTTTTCATCAAACATATACGTGTAAGGTATGTATGGATAGGTCTTCAAAAATGATAGTTAGGTTCCTAATATCATTTTTTTCTAAACTGAATAGTTTGCGCGAGAGACACTTCCAAAGTGGTAAAATGTGTGTCCAAAGTGGTAAAATGTTGAACAAGATCTAGTAAGAAGATTTTTTTTTAATACGTCTTAAATTGTACGGAACCCTTCATGCGCGAGTCCGACTCGCACTTGGCCGCTTTTTTACAATTTAGGTACTACGAATACATATTAAGGTACCTTAAATCAATCAATATATTTTATTGCAAGAAATGTAATTTAACTATGAAATTACATTTCGGATCCTCGGATATCAATTTTAATAATACTCATAATTAGAACAGATTTTCCGTCGGACGTACCGTTTTTGATTTACAAGCAAAAAAACTGAAAAAGAGGAAACATTTATGCACACCTCCTGGAATGGAGCAAACTCGGATTACATGTATTTTTAGGTCGAAAAAATCTAATTGTATTGGCCTAATTGTGACACATTATCATTTAAGAAAACGGGATTTATTCGCGTTTGATTAAGTTCTAAAATTACCTCCAACGTCAAAATAATGATGTCGACTTTACACAGTCTTCTCCGAGACCATGGGGACAACGCCGTCCTTGAAACGTCTGGTCAGAGGTAATTTTAAAACTTACCCTATTAAGTCCCGTTTTCGTCAACAATAATTTGCTATTTAAGACATTTGTGGCCATTAGTACTGTTCTGACAAAAACCAATGGCCAATGGCTAAGCCCCTACTGAAGCTCGGCCTTTGCCCTCACATGAAGAGCTTCGCAGGAAAGCTCAAGAGGTTGCAAAATCCTGTGCAGAATACTGCCTATGTCTTACGTCTTCGCTTACACTTGGACCATGGTTGGCTTGGCCTCCCGACTTATGCGAAGCACGGTCTTCGAATTTGCTTACACTTGACCTATACCTACTCTTGGAACATTACTACTGCAGTTCTGTCAATTTCCGTGATAAAATGATGTGACGGATTGAAAATTCTATTCTCAGAAGTAATGCGGCAATAAACGTCACTCAATTTACCAAGAAAATTCAATGTAATCTTGATGAGGGGGCACCATGGTCTAGAAATGCTTAGGGCACCAAAATGTGTTAATCCGGCACTGTCCCTTATTCTTCTAAGTTTCTAAGTTTTATGTATTAGGTTATAATTAATAAGTAGACAAAAATTTACGTTTCACAATGCGGCTTGACTTACTGAATAGATTAGTTTGCCATTTCGACGCCATGAAAAAAAGAAAGGCCCCGTAAATTCCCGTGGCGTATAGAAACGGAACTTGTATGACGTGTTGCCAATCGTAGGCCCATGGTGTGTCGTCGGCTCGCTGGACCGATGTCTTCTTCAACCCGAGGTCGGGAGTCCCTGCGTCGCTCTCAAATAGCACGCTGTTCGCGTCCGTCGCTTCGGGAGCCATCTTCGCAACTGAAAAGAGACACCATTGATTAGTAATAGCTTAAGCTAAACATTAGAGTTCATTTAAAGTTATATCTAACGAAAAATTATCTACGCATTTTTTTTTTACGTTTTAATCAAGAGTGAACGCCATGAAAAAAAAACACACGGAGATTATATTTGCAAGGACAGATTCTAGCTGAAACCTTAAAAGGTTAAAGTATGTTGATTAAAGACAAAAACATGAAAACATGACTCATTTTCTTTCTAATACCTAGCTTTACGCCCCCATCTAAAGCGACAGAGTACGAACTCGTGTAGACATTCGTCGGTGCAAAGCTTTGACTTCTTTACTTACTGCATGTGAGAAACAATTAGCTGAAGGAAAATTCAATTTCTAACGTATAGGTAAAAGTCATTTTTTTTTACATAGTTAAGAGGAAAGGGGACAGCCGCTGCACCATACAAACGTAGTCCCCAGTTTCCTCTCTGGTTTTGATATTAAGGAAAATATTTTTACATGATTTGACTTTTTTAGATTTTTGATTATTGTAAAAATTACGAGCGAAAAATAGATTTCATAGAAACTTTTAAATGCTTCTAACTCTTATAATAATACAAAATTCGAAACAAATCAAACGTGGGGGCAAAGCAACGGCTTAATATAATTTTATGTTTATTAACCATAGCTATGCCCCTACGCTTGACGTTTTTCGTTTTTTTTTTCATTTGAGATGAGAGTGGAGGACCCGCGCGAGATCGCGTTTTGCTTTTTTGTATATTAACCGTTGTTAATCAACGTAAGCGATCTCGCGCGGGTCCTCCACTCTCATCTCAAATGAAAAAAAAACGAAAAACGTCAAGCGTAGGGGCATAGCTATGGTTAATAAACATAAAATTATATAAAATATTGTCTACAATTTTAATATCCAGAAAAGAAAATCTGGACCTCGTTTGTATTGAGACGAGACCGTCCCCTTTCCTCTTAAGTCACTGCTTTATGAATTAAATAAATAAATAATTTTAGTTTTGTAGGTAGTTTTAATTTTAGGTGACATTTTATTCTAAGTTTGTTATTATTTAAATGTATAGTTGATAAATAAATTATTTTATCTAATATAATATATCAGCTTCGGCAGTATAAACAAATAAATATTATAGGACATTATTACTCAAATTAACTAAGTACCACAGTAAGCTCAATAAGGCTTGTGTTGAGGGTACAGACAAGGATATATATAATATTTATAAATACTTAAATACATAGAAAACACCCATGACTCAGGAACAAATATCCATGCTCATCACACGAATAAATGCCCTTCACAGTATTTGAACCCGGGACCATCGGCTTCATAGGCAAGGTCACTACCCACTAGGCCAGACAGATCGTCAAATGAATGAAAATACCTCTGTTCAACCAGTCGAAACTCGAAAGCGTCCTCAAACTCCAGCTATAGGCTGATTTGCAGCTACAGCTTGTAATGCACTGAGCGCGAGCGCAGTGTAGTGTGTTAGGTGACTACTTATGCAAGTGTTACTCACCTGCAGCGGACAAGGTACGATTTGCGAACTCGGTGTGATTTGTTAACACGAATATATTATGTGTTATAACAACACAGTATATTCGTGTTAAAAATCCGATGAATTACGAATCGCGTACCTCGGGTTCAGTACTATTAATTATTAATTTAATTTTGTAATAATTTATTAATACATGTGGAGAATGGGTTACATATTTAGCTAAAATTGCTAACGGCCCGATTCGAAGAATGAGATACGATAACGATAAGTTCTGGTTTAGATAAGTTCTCATTTAGATATCGTTTGTATTTCGTATAATTGACAGCAGCAACTCGATTCGGGCAACCAATGTCATTTTGACGTTAGAAATATCACAATAATTATTGGGATCACAGCGGAATCGAAATACACGTCAATTTTGACTATTGATCGTATAAGATCTTTCCAAGATGTTAAGCGTGTCAGTCCCACAAAAATCTACCTTTTCAGGTGTACATACATTTCAAGAGGACACACACAATCACATTACATATATAAATCGATTTAAACGACGCGACTCTATCCTATAGCTTGAAATGATGCTGACCGGGTCGTGTAGACGCAGCCCGCGGCTATATTAATTTTATTGACTGTTTGCGTTTGTCTTAGTAATAACTTCTCGTCCGCTAATACACGACAATAATGGTTTTTAATTCCAAATTAATTAAAATAATTTAATTCCATCATTATCAGATCATCAGAAATTTAAGACCTGCGCTCTTGTCGGTGAAGCAATCTCTTTTATTACAGTTAGGCTATGGTCTCCTATTTTATGCTATATGCGACGTCTGACGTTAGCGTCAACGTCCGATCGACGCAAAGTGTCGGCGGCCACAGTGGGCGATGATACGAGTGGCCATATGGTATATAATGTGTAATTTTGCAATAATGGACATTTAAAAAAAATTGACGGTTTCTTTGTTATTGGAAGAAGAAGCACAGAACCACCGTATACAAAGAAAAGTAAATACACCATGGCATCAAATATTTTTGAAGAGAAAGAAAGAACGATGTAATTTAAATAATAAAAGGTTTAAAAGATTACAATTCAAAATTTACTGAATAATGTATTTGTGTTAATCAAAAGCAATTCAAATATAATGTAGGTTTGGTGCAGGGAGGTATAAAAAAATTGCCATCAAAAAGACTTCCTAGATATCAGTTGAAGAAAAATGGCATTTTGTATGAGACGATGGACACGACCTCAACGCTGCAATGGTTCGAAATAACTAGAGACGCAACGCAAAGCGTTTGGATGCCGCGTACGACGTCAAGACGCCACTGGTGACGTGTGAAGGAGACCACAATAGTACTTCTCTATAGTAAGCATTGTGACGCAGAGTAAGATGTGACGCTGTAAGCGGCCGTTGGCGTTTATAGGTGGCCATAGCCTTACGTATTTCTCTCCCTTCGGCTCGGTTCCTCATGTCTGAGGATCGTGGTCAGCAGCAGGTTAAATCAAGAGCGGATGATCTGCCTCTACCAGTTTCTGTCCAGCGCGTCTCTACGACCGTGTAGAATTTGGAAGACGTCTATTCATCGATATGTATCTAGGGTTCATTGATTGAGTGAGTTAAAAATATTCATATGCGTCATCAGAGGTAGATATTGTATACCTAAAAATATTATAATTTAACACAATGAAAATACGATGTCGATTCGTTTCCAGTGATACCTAAAGAATTAACATAAATTTATTATTTTGACGTTTTATGAATCGGCCGATGTTATTTTTAAAGGGTTTTTTTTTATAGTTTGTGAGTAGAGTAGATTAACACATTCCCTGCATTACGGGAAGCATTTGGCCGTATAGTTGTTAGCTTTGTAGCTGGCCCCCAACGGCTTATCCTTTGTCTATTGTTAACTAAAACCGCGCGTGCTCCTTACCTGCAAAATTACCTTATTAATTAATTACCTGCGCGTGCCACTTTCCCACGTGAGTAAGACAAAGATGAATTACGACCTTTAATAATCCCGATATTCTGTATCGTATTACAAATTTTATTTGCGTAAAATCTCAGTCAAAAGTCACTAACATGTATAATAAACTAAAAGTAACTACAATTAAAATAACTAAACCTAAAAATTAAAAATACCTATCAAAATTTTGCGGCCTTGCCAGGGTGCCCATCACGCAGACAGCGTTCCCGCTCTGCACGCTGGATTGCAATTCTCTGCGCGAGAAAGCTGCCCGCCCGATATTCTTACATCAAGTATATTCCATTTAAAAACAAAAAATGTACGGGAAGTATTTTTGCGTAACTCACTGAAAGGTATTTTTTGGGGTTCCGTACCTCAAAAGGAACCCTTATAGGATCACTCTCTCCGCGTCTGTCTGTCCCTCTGTCCCAGCCTATTTGCTCCGAAACTACTGGACCAATTTGGTACACACATGTAAATCTGTGACCCAAAGACTGACATGTAACTTAAATACCGACTGGTGAAATTTTGTGAGCAGGTTTGATAGTTACATAAAACTTCTCTGTTGTTTAGTTTTTTTAGAAATTGTTAAATATAGCGATGATCAGCTTATAAGACTTAAGCGCCTTTAACTTCTATGGCACTTAAGACCATTGTGAGTTTGCGGTGATGACTTAACGAAGTAAGTATCTTGTTCTTTATATTTTAGCCGACTGCAGCAAAGCAAAAGCAGTATGTGTTCATCTGTTTCCTCAAAACTTCTAATGGCTCCTCTACACGATGGACCATCATAGTGGCCCACTAAGCTGGGCCAGCATGTAGAGAGGGTAGTGGTGTCGGATGGCTTATGGCGCGCGGGATGGCGATGGGATGGCCGCGGTGTCGGTTTTTCGTCCGCACATCAAAGGCAGTGGACCAGCGATGGCTGTCCGCATCTACACGTGGCCCATCCCACAGTGCGTGCTCGAACGCGGTCGAGTGAGGACGTTCGTGCTGTGTATTATTTTGATTAAAAATGACGAGTATGTGGCCGCATCACGATAGAATACAGTTTTTAGAGTTATATCGGGGAGAAAGCGTAACATGGAACCTCAAACATAAAGACCAAAACTATAGAAATAAGGTAGCAGGATTTTTAGTAGGGTTTTAAAGCTTTGACGAGTTTATTGCACAAAAAATTGACTTAAGTGACAACCTGTCTGGCCTAGTGGGTAGTGACCCTGCTCATGAAGCCGATGGTCCCGGGTTCAAATACTGGTAAGGGCATTTATTCGTGTGATGAGCATGGATATTCGTTCCGGAGTCATGGATGTCTTCTATGTATTTAAGTATTTATACATATGTATATAATATGTATATCGTTGTCTAAGTACCCACAACACAAGCCTTATTGAGCTTTCCGTGGGACTTAGTCAATTTGTGTAATACTGTCCTATAATAAGTAGTTTATTTATTTATTTATTGCGATGGATAGATAACATCCACCATAATCTTTTACGTCATTTCTTTTTAATTACTTTATTATTGTGCAGATTAAGAAAAGGTTGGTACGTGGCGTATAAATAAATTGCTGCAGCGGCTAATGCTTCCACGTCCATCTTGGAAAACGAATAGATCGCAACTGAATGTCGCCATCGTGTAGTGGCGTGTCAGCCATCGCATGGCCATCTCGCTGGGCCAGCGCTGGGCCATCGTGAAGAGGAGCCATAAGATAATCGAGCTGATCTGCTTATGGAGGCAGGAGGTGGTCATTAGGCCTCTGTTATAAAACAACGCCACCTTTCTCGATGAGTATTTATAGTCGATAAAAACTTACGTAGGCATACTACAAAACTTTTATGAACGTCGAATAAAGCTACGCCGGCTCTAATCCTATCTCTCTCTTTCTCTCTAAAATTGGTACTATTTGTTTGACAAATGAAGTGTCATTCGAAACGTCTTTATTGTACCTAAATAAATAACTTCATTGAATAATTTATGCCCTGATGATATCCTAAGTCTGTCTTGAATAAGAAAATAAAGTTGGACCAAGATAACTCCGCATGGCAAATTTTGAAGAAAATAAATGATATTTAGGTATAATAACCCTTCCACTCTTTGTGCTATTAAAGGCGACGCAAAATTATTTCAGATGGACTCTAATAATTAATGAATGACACCGTGTAGCACATTTCAAATGACATACCATGGTATTGTTAGCTCTTGATTGCTTACATGCACCTGATTAAAATAAATAAATATTACAGGACATTATTACACAAATTGACTAAGTCCCACGTAAGCTCAATAAGGCTTGTGTTGAGGGTACTTAGACAACGATATATATATAATATATAAATATTTATAAATACTTAAATACATAGAAAACACCCATGACTCAGGAACAAATATCCATGCTCATCACACGAATAAATCCCCTTACCAGGATTTGAACCCGGGACCATCAGCTTCGTAGGCAGGGTCACTACCCACTAGGCCAAACCGGTCGTCAAAACAATCCTATAAAACAAGCACTTTAATATATTTTTTAATACAGTTGCTCAAAAAGTGCTACTTTCCGTAGCTGTTTAGCGTGTGGAAAGTTGGATTTCGCGAACTAGTGCTTTTTACTTTTCCACTTGTTCCAATTCATGACTACTTATTGATGAGTGTTAATGTTAGTTTCCTTTAAAAGTCGCAATCAATATAAAAACCTACTGTTAATGTCTCTCTCTCTCTCTTCACTGGCTCAGTGACCCAAACAGGATCTTGGCCTCTGACACAAGAGAGCGCCACTCTGCCCTATCCTGCGCCACTTCACGCCAGTTGGGTATTCCGAGGGCGAACAGGTCTTTTAGGACCTCGTCGCTCCAGCGATATCTGGGACGCCCAGACGGACGTTTTCCACCCGGGTTCCCCACATACGCTCTTACTGTTAATGTACAAATAATAAATATAAACATATTTCATATTTTATTACTTACCTCTTCATCATTATAACACATTTATTTTTTAATATTGAATATTGAAAAGCGTTCTTAATAAGTTGTCTGAATGGAACGGAATAGCTGCCGAAACGCCTGTCAAAGCAGAGGCGTTTTTTCTTACTGCAAGAATGTTTTAAGTTTCCAAAGGCAACATTCGATATTGTTTTCATACAATTTAAATATACGATCAAAGAGTAAAGTAAGTATATATACGATACACAAATAATCGTAAATAACGATAGTTAGGTAATAAGTAATAATAGTATAATATTTTATATTTACAATTGTTTCTGTCTTATAGAAAATGCATAAAAAAATAAGTACTTGTTGTTTTTCTTATTTTTTCGCAACTGTATCAAAAAACATCGTTCGATACAAGTACGGAAATGTCATTCTTCACTCGTCCCGAGTCTCCCGATATCTCGGTGCTCGTGAAGTAATGACATACTTTCCGCACTAGCATCGAAATGTACTATTACAGTACATATGGTACTACTTTTCCGCACTAATGCGTAAATTAGCACATTATGTAGCTATTTCAAAAATTTAAAGGGTCATATGTACTGTAAAACGTTGTACGATACATGTGCGAATAGGTAATTCGCAACTCGTGTCGATTTAAAACACTCCCTTCGGTCGTGTTTTTAACCTAAATTGTTAATTGAAAGTACCCTCAAGAAATACTTCTAAAGTTTATAGTTAGAAGTGTTAATTTAATGCACATGTATTTTACTTTCCTCGCATTCGAAATACTCGAAAGAAATATAAAACTAGGGTGAAAGACACTATTTCATCCCTTGGTTAACAATCTACTATAGCAATAAAAATATGGTAAAAACTTAGTCATTCAATTATTTTTAAAGGAAGTCAACCAAAAGAGAATTGAAGTTCTTTAAAAAAGTATAATCTGACTGATCTATAAAAAAGTATTATAAAGTCGATAGTACGAATCTCAAGAGAAACTTAAAAAGATTCGTGTTAACGAGTTTTCGTATTATAGAGGTTATCAATTTAGACAGGTTTTTATATTGTTTTTGCCCGATTTAAAGACGTTTCGAGTTACAGAGGTAACACGAAGGCAAAATTCGAATTAGAGTTAATTATACAAAGGCGTAAAGTAGTCCTAATATTATTTTCTTCAAGTAACAGAGGTTTGTTACTAAATAAGTTCGATATATAGAGGCGATAAAACAATACGTCTTTTTTTCTCGAGTAGGAGAGTGTTTGGGCTTTGAAGGGAAGGGAACTGCAATTAACTTTGTGTTCAATGAGTGATTATTTCAGCCTTGGGGTTTTAACAGTTCCACGACACAACATAGCAGTAGGTAGTTGTCCTGGAAAAACCAGATTATCACTTCGACAACGAACCGCTTTTTGTCTCTCTATCACTTTTTCATATTAGTGCGACAGTAGCAGTTGCGTTTCGATTGGTACGGAGCGTAAGCGATTTGCGCGTTGGCTACGCGGCCTCGAAAGATTGTAGACACACGCCTATATTAACATACAATCCTTACAATTATGTCGCAGGGGTCAGCACCCCAGTACGTCTATATCTTTTATTTCATTTGAAAATGATGCCAAACTTGATTTAGAACCTAAACTTAAACAATTATTAACCTCAGACGTCGCCAACGCCAAAGCACCAACCCTCTCTCTCCACCAACTCCACTTCTTAAATACATCTCAGAAACAGAAAGATTTATTCTGCCAAAGGATATCTTTTATTTAGAGAACGCCGTATTTGAGCTTTTTATGGCTTGTGCACCTTCGACTACTAGCCTAGGAAGGCTGTCAAAGATAAATAACATAATTATATCATTTAATTAATCACATTTAGGGCTAAATCTAACAGCTGGATCAATAACTTCTTCAGATTGTTCCTTGTCGCTCCTTCTCCATAGGAGATGGGACCCATCTCCAGTTCGCTTAACACGCTTCTGAATAACCTCATCAGACACGGTCTTCAAGTCATAAGCCCAGCCAATTTTCTCAAAGAAATCTATAAACGTCGTAGAGAAATTCAACATGGCGCTGCCGAGTTCTGCCGCTTTATAATCCCATGGGAAAGTGTGATGATAATTGTGGAAGCCTTCTCCAACGAAGAGTAGAGAGACCAGAGAAATCTCTGTGGCCAGGATATTCTTGTCGTAGGGTTTGTGGCCCCACTTGTGAGCGGCGGAGTTGATAAGAGAAACAGTGTTGTAGGTCAACCCGAGGCGGAGTACGGCGGCCACGAAGAAAGCGTTTGTCCAAGACTCGTTCCAGAAGTAGACCGGGATTAGGGTGGGGAGAATGAAAGTAGTAAACGGCATCAAGATAAGGAAATATCTGAAACAAATTAATGTGATTTAATTTAAATTTTTAGGTAGGCTTAGCCAGATAAGTAAGTTATTTGGGCGTCATGTATCAAGATAAAGACATTACGAGTACACGGATGTATCATGCACTTTATTAATCTAGATCACCTGTTAATTAATTTATGCTTAAATCCGGACATGTAAGATTTGGGAGTCCAAAGAGGACGATTTGGGAGTGAGGATTTGGGTTGCCCGAGTGGGCAAGGCGGTTTCCGTATGGCTTTGGTGGCAGACATATTAGAAGATTCATGGCATACATATTAGATGTTGCGAGATTTGCACTAAAATATGTTTTTAATGATATCGGAGCCAAACGAGCGGATGAACCGCCTGATGTTTTTTGGCAACTCCAACAGTAAATATTCATTCATTCATGCATTCGTTCTAACGCTTGCTCCGTTCTCGACGGTCGGGCATTCGGTCGCCATGTTATCTGCATAAATATATTTCCGTGCTTTTATTATTAAATACAATGTAACCATCAAGACGGCTTTCTGTTCTTCGCCCTTTAACTGGACCAGCCACTAGATCTCCGCTGAACAATGATAAGCAATTACCGTCGCCCATCCCCATCACTAATTACAAAGCAGACGTGCCTTTGAGATGGGAGTACCCTATTTTCCTGAAGGTTTGAAGGTCGTATCGGCCTGGAAATACCACAGGCGACAGTTCATTCCATAGTTTAGCTGCGCGAGGCAGAGAGGAGGAAGGAAGGATTTTGTTTGTAAGTGGACGGTCTCAGTGATGAGTGTCCAGCGGTGTGCAGCGTCGCGTGGAGCGTCCAAGGGGTTTGACCAGCGCGAGGCCGCGCCGCTCGAGCGTTCATTTTACCCTAAATGCATTCTTCGTTACAAGTACTTACTTGTCCTGAAAACGCAACATTGGGTCAGCGTAGACGTCGCTAAGGTCCAGCCCCTTGCTCTTGCGCACGTACTCAGGATGCTTGTGTACAAGCAGCCAGCCGACATGGGAGAAGAACAGGCCGCGTGCGGCGTTGTGCGGGTCCGCGTCCGTGTCCACGTACTTGTGGTGCATGCGGTGGTCGCGCACCCAGTTTATCACCGAGTACTGAAAATAGGTATAGGGTTATTTATTAATGTACTACATTAAGATTCTGTGAACTTGTCTATCTGGTCTGCGAAAACAAACAAATTCCATAAAATCCGGTCTGCGAAAAAGTTCGGTGGCCTGGCCTTAGCCGTCAGGTCAAAAAGTTTAGAGACCCCTGCCCTTAAATAAGACTAATTGCAAGCTTATCCAAGGCTGAAAATTACTAACTTACTTAAGGGGATCTTATCCATGTATAATTGTAAGTCTAAATAAATAAGGCTTTTTTAAGTGTTTCTGTCTTAAGCTTGAAAAATTGCTACTTGTAATTTAATAAGATAGATCCTGGGAACATTCACTCGTACATTAATAACATAAGTATTACCTGCATTGCTATTGTCTGGAAGATTAAAAGAAGTAGTTTGAGGGGCCACTTCACTTTGTAAGACCTGTGAGACCAGAGCCGGTGCGCGCCCGCTGTCACTCCCAGCATCGATACCAAGTGCACCAGGCAAGCTGTGGACAAACGTGTTTCTTATTTTTTTTAGGATTACTGGATACTGGACTGGCTACAGGATATTGTCTCATGGTGAGCGTACAGCAGGGCGGATTTAGAGCATGCACAGAGGCCGCTCTCATAAGTTTGCATTTCTTTAACATGGACACCGCCCTGCACGTCCCACTGGTCAGCGTCCCCTCAGTACACGAAAGAGATGAAAGTGCATTACAAAATAAGTGGTATTCAATTTGGGCTACGCAACACGCTCCAGGAGACTTATCCAATCTACGACAAAAAGTGTTCACAATTTTTCCATGCAAATTTTGTTGCTTTATTGCTTAGGTACAAGTGTTTAAGCAAGCAGAATATTTTAGGGGAACTTTTCATCTGATGAAATTTAATATCCTGTTATTGTTTTCAACAGGCAAATAAGACTACTGCCAACTTGTGACCTCAAGATCTAAACTCTAATATACAGCCCGCCTAAGCACTACCATAAAGGTGACATTTGGATGGTAACTGCAGCTGCATTACTGTGGCGACAGTGCCGCTGCAGTGTGGACACAGCCGTTGTAACTGTCAAGTTCCATCATAAAATAAATTAAGTCCGCCGCCGCATTACTGCATACTGCCACGTATCGAATGTTCAATCCGTCACTTATTTTATCGAGGAAATTGAGAATCACAGCGTCCGCGGGACGCGACAGTATTGTCGCAACAGTAATGCAGCTGCAGTTGATATCCGACCTTCACCTTAAACGTCAAACCCATGAAAATATGACGTATATAATGGCGCTGCGCTTTGTCGCTGCGAATTCAGTGTAGAGTCAGCTTGCGTTGTCGGTTGTCAGTGTAGAATTGTCGTGCGTAAACGTGCACACGTGCACGTGCGCTAAAATGTTGAAGCCGTGCACGCATACATCACGCTAGCGATGTGCCGTCTCTCATAAGGATTTTAATATTACAACGCCCACTTGCAAGTGCACGTCTACACACACGCATCCTATGTACTCTGGCCTTAAGACGGACTCAATGATTTTACTTACTAAATACGTCCGTTTGCCATTTCGCCGTCGTAAGAAACAGGTAGCCTCCGTACAGGCTCGCGACGTATAAAGGCGGTATGGATACGAGATGTAACCAGTGATAGGCCCACGGCGTGTCGTCGGCTCGCTGGACCGGAGTCTGCTCCAATCCGAGGTCGGGAGTCGCTGCGTCATTCTCAAACAACACGCCATTCAAGTTTGTTTCTTCGGGAGCCATCTTTGCAGCTTAAAAATAAACTAAATTAAGTAAGCTAAAATAACTTTAACCTAAATACTTTTAAAGCGACACTATAGAATGGGACCTAGATGGGATTAAAAACCGATTTCTAATGTAACACAGATTCAGGTAAAGGCAGGGGCTCCTGGAGCTGAAATCCATCCCCTCTGCGGTCAAAAGGTAACGTGTGCTGTGATATGTAATCAGACTTCTCCGGTAAAGACTGAGTTGAATATCGTGTTTTTTTGAAAGCCCTCGTCATCCACGATTGAAGGTTCTGATGTGCTTCCGATAGAATGATACGCGCACAATTCCCGATATATTTCCGATTTCCGATGATGAATAATTATGATTTAAATCATTGCTGTCTTTGAGAGTCGAATGGAAAAATATTTCTGTTAAGAGAGGATAACGCAAAATTGAAGTTTTTATATTGAATTTTTACACATTTTTATCAAGAGCAAATGCGACGAAAAAATTCACACGGAAGCTAACTAGACTGTATTTGCAGTCCAACCAAAACCCCAAAAGATTAAAGATGGCTCGATAGAAAAAAATCACATTCGTATATTGTTACCATGCATGGAGATGACTACATGACGAGCAGAAATTTAACCAGAAGTAAAAACCCGCGCAACTGACATTTATTTCGTCTCATGGCTCCTCTACACGATGGCTCAGCACTGGACCGGCGAGATGGCCACGTGATGGTTATGGCTCCTCTACACGATATGGTGATGGCCCAGCGCTGGTCCAGCGAGATGGCTATGCGATTATTGAGAGCACGCACCATAGAATGGGCCACGTGTGCGTACGCACCATCGCTGGCCCACTACCTTTGATGTGCAGACGAAAAACTGACACCGTGCCCCTAGCCATCCCATCGCCATCCCGCCGCACCATAAGCCATCCGACACCACTACCATCTCTACACGCTTGTCCATTTTAGTGGACCAGTATGATGGCCCATCGTGTAGAGGAGCCATCAAGTTTATCGCGACGTGGCATATATTTTGTCCCCTTCTAATTTCCTAGCTTTACGTCCTCTCTTGAACCTGTCTAATGCTTCTAATAAGTCCAGACTCCAGTTATTGATTGTATACGTACCGAACGCGAGCGCAGGGTAGTATGCTAGGTACACAACGGCAGAGGTAAAACTGTGTCATACCTGCAGCCAACAATGGTTAGGTGCACTTTGCGAGCTCAATGTGTCTTGAAATTAAAACATGTCATTCATTCGTGCTAAAATTTGGACAAGTGCGATTTAGACTCAGACACCGCCAGTTCCGTATACAATACAGCGTTATTGCTGAAGTGCATTAATATCTTTCACTACACCAAATCATGAAGGATTTTTCCCTACGATTGAGCTATAAAACTTTGCTTTCTTAAAGTGGGGAATTCTTTTTATTTTCATTTCTCATGCTCCGAAAGTGGGTTGTGTGACTCGTGTGTGCAAAATATACCTATATGCAGAAAATTATACGTTCTGCTCTCGAACACTATACTTTCTAAATACATTTATTTTATTTTTACGATATATATATATACTCTCAAGAAATACTACTTCATTTATACTTAGGTATTTATGTTTTTAGAGTTTCGTAGTCACCTAGAAACCCTTATAGTTTCGCCATGTCCGTCTGTCCGTCCGTCCGCGGCTTTGCTCCGTGATCGTTAGCGCTAGAAAGCTGCAATTTAGCATGAATAATACATCAATCATTAATCATGGGATAGGACATACTATTCGAATAGGGGAAACGAATATTGCTACCATAGCTTTTGCTTGGAAACCGCCGGTATATATTTCGGAAATAATTGCTTCAAAATAAAATAATATGTGTACCATAGGCATCGGTCCAAAAATTATGAAAAAAATCGTGAAACAACAACTTATTAAATAATTTCAATGAAAACTATAGCGATCATGATCCTTGATACTTCCTTAGTCCCTTATGCTTGTAATGTACATGATACTTAATAATAACCCCCGTTTAGCCTGTTCTGACAGAATGGTAACTACGAAACCCTACACTGACCATGGTCCGACATGCTCTTATTTTTTTAAATTAAAATGTACTTTACTTTCCTCGAATTCAAAATGCAACTCAAACGAAAGGAAACATTTCAGTCTCGGCCTATTGGTGCTCTCACTGCTCTTTCATCCCATGGTTAACAATCTACTATTCCTTGTCTCCTATTTCCTATTAGGAAGGATGATTTAATTTCGATACCTCCACGCGTTCCTTCGAAAAAAATGAGTGAAAACGTGAAAGACAATCAGATAGTAGATGAAGTGACCCCAACATGGGCGTAAGCAGGTACAGGCAGGAAGGGGCAGCTGCCCCCCCAGAGCTCAAATTTTACATACAATGTATGCCCCTCTGCGGCGTCTGCCCCCTAGGCCTTCGGCTATATCACCTTCCCCCCCCCCCCCCCCCCCCAGTTCACTGGCTGGCTAATTTAATTTAAAGGTAAGGAACCCTATATTCGTGTATCATTGATGCAAAATACGGCGTCGTGTGCGTGATGCACATTTATTTAGATATATTATTTTCATGTTATTTAAGGACGTCATGTACATACATTGGTTAATGTTATACATGTTTGCAGCAAGTTTATGAAACAAAGTCATCAGAATGACTTTGTTTCATAAACTGTTCATAACTGACACAGTTCAACGAATTCGATGATTTTTATAAAAGTAGGTATTGCCGATGTAAATCGTGTACTTGGATAGTTTTGATTGTACTTTTAAATAGCCGGTATTCGTTTGACAGTTTTTATTAAAAACCACCCTGATTACAATTTCTAGCGACGAAAGCTACCACGTTACAGTTAATATTTATGTTTATGTTTAAAATTATTTAATTTGATTAATTTAAGAGCCGTTTAATTTTTTTTACATAATTTTCAATCGTGGCTGTATGCCGAATAGGTCTGTGCCTTCGATGCCTAACCCCTCAAGA
Organism: Cydia pomonella; assembly: GCF_033807575.1. Lineage (NCBI taxonomy): Eukaryota > Metazoa > Arthropoda > Insecta > Lepidoptera > Tortricidae > Cydia > Cydia pomonella. The sequence continues at coordinate 23,599,101 of NC_084706.1, read as the reverse complement.
AATTACAAAATAGCGGACGAATGTTTGATATGCCACCGTATTTAAGAATTATTTCGCTTAAAATTTAGTTTTTTCTTCGCAAGTGTATTGAAAAACATTGTGTGTAACTCCGGGAGGTAAGAATATTGCAAACTCAGGTCTTTAATTCCCTTCAGCCTGCGGCTGTCGGGAATTACTCGTATCCAAAATTGCACTTACCCTCGTTGCACAATGTACTATAATTTTTGCCGACGTCGCGACGCAAACGCAACGCACCAGGGAGGGAAACCCGGGGCGATGATGGACAAACCAGTGGAGGACTGCTGTCTGACACTATAGTATTTTTCAAAATAGACGGGTAAGGTGACAGAGCATCCCTCCACTCCGCCGACGACGGGCTGGGGGCAGAGCCAGGCGCCGCTATGCGCGGTTGCTGCCTCCGCCGTAGTGGGCTGCGCACCTATAATATCTGCGGCACCAACTGGCACCTATAATATCTGCGGCCTACAGGCCGCCTACCCGGGGCGCACGCGGTCAAATGCTGATATTAGCAATCCTGCGGAACCCCATCTAAGGCGGAGCCGGAATTCAACGGTGGTCCTCCACTGGTTAGTCCGTCAACGCCTCTGATTTCCCCTGGACCAGGTGGCATGCGTAAACGCATTTCCCAACATAAAAATGATGACAGATGTCATTGACATATAATTCATAACCTAAAAACGCCAAATCTCGCAAAATTGTATTGTATCTGTCAGCATACCCATCGAGTTTGAAAAATACTATAAGTATAAAAGTATTAATTCGAAAAGAACTCCTATGCTGATTTGTTTACTCGATACCTAGACGTCATATTTACTTGGAAATTTGTATTTAGCGAGTTATGCATAATTTGCATATTTAAACATTGTCAAATGTTTGTAAATAAAAATAAATACCTACCTATTTTGTCGATTTTTTTTGACTTATTTATAATTGCAATATTTTTATAGGTTAGAATGGGTAGGAGAAATACTTGTAGGGAACCCTCATACTGTCTCTCTTGCACCGAGCCATAGGTATTTGTTTTACAAGGGGACAAAGTTGTTGTTTTGTTTAACCTCTCGTGCTAATATTGATATCCGAGCAAGCGAAAGATTCCAAAATTGAACTACGAGCGTAGTAAATGGTTCAAAAAGCGGAATCTTGACCTTTACGAGGGTTTCAAGGCACGAGGGTTAAACAAACTTTACTACCGATTAAAAACAATCCGCCACACTAACGCGAAGAAAATACTAAACTTAAAACATTTCAAATCAAATCCAATTGAACGCACCTACACCTTTATGATGAATTCCAGTATTTATCATAAAATACTATGATTTACTTAGATTTATTATACGCTAGACCGTAAAATGGGGTGAGTAGGGATATAACTGGCATTCAAACCTCGATAAAACTTTATTTTTACATGTGGCAAACTGATTTTTATACATAATAAATGTTCCGGTCGTTTGAATTTTAGTTTTGTTTATGATTTTGTGTAGTTCCATTTCATAACTTTAAAAATAAATACGAAATAGTACCTCACCCCTACTACGGGGTGAGCTGGGATTTCCTACTAAGTTGAGTTTTGAAAATTATTGGATCGACACTTTGGAATTATGAACATTATAATAGCTTGATTTGTTATCGGAATATATAATTTACATAGCAGTAGCCTCTAAAAACCAACTCACCCCTCTGTCATCCCTCCTCACCCCATTCATAACCCAACTACCATCGTAATCCCCACTCACCCCATTTTACGGAACGTGTTTTTGGCTGTTTCCGAACTCGAGATTTGCACGTAGACTATATATCGGCGGCCGATCAAGCAGATCGTGTAATTTCTAGGCATATCATGAAACGTGAAAACCTTTGTCCTGTTCCCTGAGTTGACGAAGCCCCGCAAGCTCTTATTTCTTGCCAGTTCGCCGTTTGGGCATCTGAAGCAATCTATTGGTTTAATGCGACTAGCGTCAAAACATTACACAGGAACATTACGATCTGCCTACTCTTACGATCGGCCGTCGACACATAGTGTAGAGCTTCGTACCAACAGTAACTCACCCGGCCGGCCGCTGGCGGAACCTATCCCATCCTCGTCGCCATTTCTAGCGTTTGCACTCCGATTGGGACACAGGATGGCTTAAATTAAACAATCGTACTTACGGAGAGGGTAGATCATACCGCACCCTTTATTGCGCATATACTACATATACAGTGTGCATATACTACATATACAGTGTGTCCCTAGCCATTGGACAAAGCCGAAATGTACATATGCATTAGGGTATTTAGAACCATTGTACAAAGTATCATAACAGCCGGTGTAGCGGTTTCGAAGAAATTAACAAATTACCATTTTTTACTTTGGAGCAGCCTGTATGTGTTAGTAGCTCCTAGTAATATCCTTAAAGAATAGTATGGAACCTTCTTCAACCTTTTTGATTATCTTTTTTATTTATGACACTAATAAGCTTCTGCGGCGGTATCATGGTTCCATTTTTATCACTTGTCACTATGCCCGTCACTATCGCACTTACATACTTGTTACAACGTGACAGGCATGGTGACAAATGATAAAGAGCCGACCATATTAGCCCAACGTACTTTTGAAAAATGTCATCATTATCAAATATTTCGAACAAATTGTCAAAAACACTGCCAAAGATTAACACAGTGTGTTTCTTTTTGTTGTCGATTATTGCAAATAACTTTTGTTCGAATATCGTTGTCTAAGTACCCTCAACACAAGCCTTATCGAGCTTACTGTGGGACTTACAATTAGTCAATTTGTGAAATAATGTCCTATAATATTTATTTATTTATTTATACTTTATCTTTAGGTATTTAAATAACAGTAAGCAAAATCTACCCTCAAATGGCTCCTTAAGCCAGTTGAGGGTAGATGAAAACATGACATGATCAAATAATGTAGGTTAAAGTCAGGTCGTTCAGTCACAGATCCAGGCGATTTTGTATTTGGTTGGTTAACTAATAAATGTTATAACCACCCTAAAATGTACAAATTGTTTGTTAACATTTATTTAAATACCTAATGATGCAGAGTATGGTTAGTACTTATGGAGAGGGTAGAACGAACCGCACCCTTTATTGCGCATATACCACATAATATGGTATCAAATTGTAAATGATATGTCTTAGTTCCGTGCCACGAAGTCATTGACAAGCAGATTGGACATTGGAGCAACCGGCCGTAAACTGTTACTAAGTAATTATACTAATTATTAATGATTTAATGTTATTGATTATAATAATTATAGTCATGCAATGGATTTCATTCTAATTTTATTGCCTTGTGTTTTGTACAACAATAGGCGCAATAAAATATGAATGATTGTAATTTCGTTTCTTTATTTTATTCATATAAGTTTACACGCTAGATAAGTATCATCACAAACTGTTGGGTATCAAGGCAAATAAAACTCGTAATATCAACAAATTGTGAATGCCAGCTCTCCTCTAAATAATAATTATTATATCAAGAATAAAATTGGCAGGCGTGTTAATTATAGGATATAAATTTGATCCATATCTAATCTAGATCGAATTCATACCCTATAATAAAAATTAGAATACGCATATGGGTCTAGTTACAGAGATATATTATGTTATAAGAGATCGCATCATTAGAACTTGTTGTTTTTTCAAAATTCACTAGAATACGATAGAATGCAATTTTAGTAAAAAATTAAACATTTTTGCCACAAACTTTTGTCGTCGATTATATTTACAGTCACGCTTCGTGATTGTACAGCCATTTCTTAATTGGTTATTCAATACTTCCGCTATGGAATGTCCAATTTAAATAAAACCCTAAATGGCCCATCAATCACGGAGCGTAACGCAGCGGCTTACGTGAACGAATAACTCGCGAACGTGAAGCGGCGCGGCGCGGATAAATTCAATCATTTGATACCCATGGAAGTGTCCTACGTGGGCGATCTCGTTGTGAACACGAATGCCGTTCAGCCGCCGCGCCCCGTCGCATTCGCGAGTTATTCGCTCACGTAAGCCGCTGCGTGACTGTACCTCCTACGCCGACGATTTTAGAAAACCTTAAACTCGTTGAGATTTTGTTATTTTCTCTCGGAGTTTCTATTAACCCTTTCTCCCTTTCTTCTCCATCAGATCGGTTCAATGTCATCATGATACCCATTGCATTATCACCGGTCTTTCATGTTATAAGTAGGTATCTCACATAGAGTTGCAAACTTTCAGTACTAACTTATACACCGTGTTTTTGTTGAATTACATTAGTCCATACATCGTGTTCGAGGGTGCATTTTGGGGACACATCAGTTAGTAACGTTTGCAAATAAATCAATACATTTTCTAGTTGTCAGAATAAGGTGATGACAACCTGGCCGCGTAGCCAACGTTACAATCGTAAACACTCCGTAGCGTAGCGTAGCCATCTCTCTCTATCACTCTTCCATATTAGTGCGACTGTGACAGTTGCGTTTCGTTCGCCACAGAGCGTGAACGATATGCACGTTGGCTACGCGGGCAGGTATTTCATCGTAACCAGAATCGTATACATAACTATACGATTGGGTCGTATGCCATATCGTTCGTTAGATGGACCCATAATCACAATACGTATACGTAACTATACTCTTCTCTTCTTCCTCAGTGAGTGAGTTGCGCATACGCCTATCCAATAATTAGCTGTATGACAAGTTGGGTGTGTTTGTTTATATTTTAGGTAGGTATGATAACTCGTACATGTTGAAAATTTTGATTGAATCATGCGACATATACCGATATCAGAATTCATTAAAACCTACAAGTATTCAAACATTCGTTAAGAAAAACAGAATTAGGCACCAAAGTCACAACAAATAATTAAACGCCTACCATTTAGTAGTTAATCCGCTAATATTTACTAAGTACCACAACTGATTGCTAAACGCAATTCCAAATTTTTTCACAAATAAAACGACAATAGTTATTTGTTATACGAATGTCATTAAATATTTATCATTGACTACTTTGCCACACATGTGGATAAAACGCAACTTTTTCGTTAGTTTTTGAACATTCAAGAGAGCCTTTACCAGCTGGTGTGGTGAAATAGTACAGAACAATACAAGAGTAAAAAAAATAAAATCGCAACGAGTGGCGATAAATTAAAACACGAACAAAGGCAGTGTTTTAAATCTAACCCTAGCTTATAAGTAAATTACCTATATAAAATGAAAAATTGTAAAAAAAATGTAAAATTTTATTTTATCAATAAAGTATTGAATTGAATTGAATTTACGCCCTGGTCGCTCGGCTCGGGCTCAGCTCGTGCCCAGAAGGCTGGCCGTATAGCCCCGCTGGATAGCAATGCTGATCCATTGTGCAGCCCTCTGGTTACCAGAATCCTCTCTTGACAGCTCCTCATAGGGGCTACGCTCACTATTAGGCCCCCACAGGCAGCTTCAGAAGGTACCTACACCGGCTACACCCTACAAAAGTCACTTCAGAAATTCCGAACGGTGACTATACCTACTAAGAAGATACTAGATACGATCAGAGACCTATTTTAATATTTATATTTACCAATGGGCAAAAGCATTTTTTTCTCGGCACGTTCTGGAAATATGGGGCAATGCCGCCCTTCGCAGCAAACCCCCCTTGGCTCTAGGGTAAATACGCCCCTGGATACTATACGCATAACCTAAATTCTAATGTAGGTGTACACTTGACTATAGAGAGAATAAACATGACACGAAAGTTCCAAAAAACACACAACTACTACTCGTATTATGCTTATTTTATAATATCATAAATCATAAGTAATTACAATATTATTAATTGATACAATTGTGCTCGATGTCATGGTTGTACTATTTATGATCGTATTTAAGACGATGTGACGCAGTGCAGCGTTCAGTCCTCACCATGGATTGGATGAAGGTGGTAACTATCGGGTAAGTATGGTTTATTTTACAATTTTACTCAGCTTTGCGCCGTATTCTATACATATAAATATGTTTGATTTTAATTTTTAAATTTAATTTCGGCATCGAATAACACCGGCTTCCGACACGTCGGAAGGGAGGAGCTCAAGTGATATCTTACTGTACAAATCGTCGTGCCGGTTTTTGCGAAGGGAAACGTGCACACACTCAAAAATACGACAAAACACATAGAAAATGGCACTCGTCAAAGACAAATCTGGCACACCTTAATCTCTTTTTTTGTACGGACGAGTCACAATACGCACCGCGCTATGCCCAGTTGGGCATACATATGCTTCGGCAGAGGGGACATAGTGCGAATGCGGACTCCCTTCCCGGTGTTGCTTACAGATTTCCGGTGTCGAAGTAGATTGAATTTAGGTGCACTTTCGTAATTCTTAAGGCAATGCGATAATAGTACATTACGATACAAGTGCGAAAAATAGGAAATTCGAAACGAGTGGCGATAAATAAAAACACGACCGAAGGGAGTGTTTTAAATCGACACGAGTTGCGAATTACCTATTCGAACATGTATCGTACAACGTTTTACAGTACATATGGCCCTTTAAATGTTCGACACAGTAACGTAATATGCTAATTTTCACACTAGTGCGAATATGTACTGTAATAGTTATTTGTAGGGGCAATGTTGTTTTTAAACCATTGATTGAGCAAGCGAAAGAAAAATGGAATCTTTAGCGCTGCAAGGGTAAAAACAAATTTTGCTCCCGAGTGAAACACAATTTTTTTCACTACACCAACCCGACGAAAATATCAGCTGTAAGATATCAAACTAAATCAAATCTAAATGAACGTCATTAAATATTTATCATTCAAAATCATCATGTAAAAGTCAATTCTGCCAGCTAACATAAGGAAACCACTCAAAATTTGCTGCAGATTACTTTGCCCCACATGTGGATAAAATGCAACTTTCTCATCACATTTTGAACAATCAAGAGGGCCTTTACCAGATGTATATGTGAAAAATACTATCTGGAGCTATTCTAATGAATCCGATAATGCAGTCGGAAGTCTTGATAGACATGCCATAGATATATACTCGTAGTACAGTCCATAAAAATATTTTATGCAGACATGCATGTAGACGTTCCATGAGGTGGTCGTTTTGCGAACTAGTAGTTTTGATACTCAGCCATTTTGAGACGAAGACCTTTTGCAAGGTAGTCGTTTTGCTACCATGTTATTCTGAGATATAGGCTTTCTGCAATTGTGGTCGTTTTGCGATCCCGTCCTCTTGCGAATCGCTCATTTTGAGATCCAGTGGTTTTGATACCAACCCGCAAGTGTTATGAAAAACATTGTGTGTAACTCCGGGGGTAATAATATTGCAAACTCGGGTCTTTAATTCCGTCCAGCCTGCGGCTGTCAGGAATTGCCACCCTCGCTTCGAAAATTTCACTTATCCCCCTCGTTGCACAATGTATAAATCAGTGTTTTGATGAGCAGTGCGATGCTGGGTGCCGTGGCGGCGGCGCGGCTCTTCCCCGCCGGGTTCAGGCTCGGCACTGCCACAGCCGCCTACCAGGTCGAGGGCGGCTGGAACGCCAGCGGTGAGTGCAGCGGCAGTACCGCGTCAGCAAAACGTTTATTATCAAACCATAGCTATAAAATTACGGTCTGTACGAGATTTTTAGAGACTGTTTCACTGAGGCAAGAAGTTATTATGATCAGCTACGGACTGGTTGAAGGCTTGCATAAAGCTACTTTTTCTACTCGTCGATGTTAATGGTTGAATTAAGATTTCGTATACCACACTATAATTGCGTACTTTTCATGTATGGACTCCTAACTCAACTGTAAAATTTCTTTCGATACGCTGACTACAGAGTCAACTATAAAAAAAAATTGACCAATTACGTGCTGCCGCGCTCCCATAGGACGGGGGCAAGGGGAAGGGGGGGGGGGGGGGGGGGGCTGGGGTGTTGGACGAGCGGGCGGGGGCTCGCGCGTTTTTGTCTTTTGTCTACTTATATACTTACCAATTTTTATTATTTTTGATAGCAAAGAATTAGGCCTCAATATTTGACCCTTGACCGATACCGTCCCTGCCCTTTTGCTTATAATGACAACTTTGTTACTTACAAAAAACTATATAAAAAAAGATAAAATATTTTTAACTTGGTTACAAGGCATCGTTAGTGCGGCATTAAAATGTATTCGTACTCGCACAGGAAGGGTTCCGTACCATTATTTATAAAAACGGTCACCCATCCAAGTACTGACCCCGCCCGACGTTGCTTAACTTCGGTGATTGGATGAGAACCTAGAGATTGGAAAGAAATATTTATTCATTTTATTCTGTTTTTAGTATTTGTTGTTATAGCGGCAACAGAAATACATAATCTGTAGAAATTTCAACTGGCTAACTATCACAGTTCATGAGATACAGCCTGGTGACAGACGGACGGACGGACGGACGGACAGCGGAGTCTCAGTAATAGGGTCCCGTTTGACCCTTTGGGTACGGAACCCTAAAAAATACATTATTTACAAATATAACAATCAAATACTTTCTTCTGGAGACAAAAAAACCTGCAGTAAAAAGTAGAATGACCCTATTATGCTCTAGAGCATAAAGTAAAATCATCTATTACGAGCCTTATTAAATTAGTAATAAAGTCCAAAATCTGCCATACAAACTGCCAGCCCTGTCGTCGCGCTCCCGACCGTTCCGAGAACGATTTTCTTTAGTCTTGAAAAAATACGATCATAGGTACGTACCGAGTACAGTCGCGAGAGAGTGCCCTCGGCCGAGTGCTCAGGGGGCCTACAGCGAAAACCGAAATTCGCAAATTGCGGGGATCTTTCTCTTTTACTCTCACTAAGACGTAATTAGAGTGACAGAGAAAAATGCCCGCAATTGACGAATTTCGATTTTCCCTGTAGCCGCCCAGTACTCGGCACTCTACCGAGGGATCATCGGATTAGGATGGTTTATGCAAGCTTGTTGTTCAGACAAGGGTGAGAGCATCTGGGACCGGTTCGTGCACTCCAGGCCCGAGGTCATCAGCGACCGCAGCAACGGTGACGTGGCCTGCGACTCTTACCACCTCTGGAGGGAGGACATCCAACTGCTGGTGGATCTCAACGTGGACTTCTACAGGTACATTAACCGACTTTAAAGTTTTTTTATGCCACCTTGGTGACAAACAAGCATACGGCCCGCCTGATGGTAAGCAGTAACCGTAGCCTGCAACTTCATAGGTGTTCCATGCGCATTACGGACCTTTTGAAACTCAGTACACTCCTTTTTTGAAGACCCCCATACTGTAGCCCAATAGTTTGTGTTTCAAAAGGCCAGGTTCTCGATTCGGTTGTATGTATGTTTTATTTATTGAAATGTTTGTTACTCATACCTCAGAAATCCGTAATTTCTCATTACGATTTGTGTCTCTTTTATTGAATGTGAGTTACAGATTGGTCGCATTTTTGACAAAATCTAGTTCTGATGATGGAATCCATGAGGAATCGACGTAACTCCTGAAATTTTATAGACATATTTTCTTTTTTTAATTTTCATCATTTTTCATATTAAGACATGGACGAACGTGAATAACGCAGCCATACTGGCAAGAATAGCCAAGAGCAAAAGAGAGATGGCAAAGGTGGTCGCCGACGTCCGTTAGGGCATGGCAAATAAAGAAGAATTTTCATCAACGTATCAAGCATTTACATTCAAAAAAGTGACATTTGATGAAGTTGAACTCCTGATTAAGATTTCACGTTTGGCGACATGTCTTTTTCGTTAAGTTTGTTCAACATTTCAGCAAATTATGTTTTTAAGCAATATTTTTATCAAGATAGAGTTCTGATGATGGGTTCCACGAGGAATTGAGGCAACTTCTCAAATCATATAAGCATACTCATAGCAAATTGTTTTGATCTAAAAACAAGTACTTAAACGGTGCTGTTTGGTGAAATGGAACTGCTCATGATGGCCAAAACGGCCAAGAACTCCACGACAAGTATTTTAGGTCTTGGGGCTAATTGTAACTGTTATGACATGCCCTATGGCTCATAGTTTAAGTTACGTGCTTAATTTGTATGTAATGTTCCTTTTCATATTGATGTACAATAAAGAATTATTTGTATGGTATTGAATTGAATTTAATAGTGTGGTTGTAAATAATATTAATGGCATTTCATTTTGTGAAGTCGGTTTTTCACTATTAAAGATTACCTTTTCTACCACGTCGGTAGCTATCAACCGTACAGCCCGCCTGATGGAAAGCGGTCACCGTAGCCTATGAACGCCTGCAACTAGCCGTCCCGAACCGGCCAATGCCATGGCTCCGATCGCTGATGGCCGATCACTCATGGCCATCAGCGATCGGAGCTATGGCATAGGTTGCATCTCCTACCACCGATGGAAAGACATTCAGCTGCTTCAGGACCTCGATGTGGAATTCTACAGTTACGTTCTTTTGGCAACCGTGGGAGGACGGTGGATGGACAATCGTCGTTAAGGTCGTAGAAACGTAAGTAAATAAAAAAAATGTCTGCTGCCGTAACGTTCGAAGTTAAAGTCGCAGTTGAAGTATCCCTTATGCCTGCTAAAAGGTATATAGAGAAAGATGTATAATATTCCTTGGCTCTCATAATAGCGAGAGCTTCCAGTGAAGGGATGTAATAATTTCTTAATATGTTTGTCTCACATTTGTGTAACATCCTCAGATTCTCGATAGCCTGGCCACGAGTGCTGCCGACCGGGTTCCCGAACAACGTCAGCAAGGACGGCGTCCGGTACTACAGCGACCTGATAGATGGGCTGCTAGAGAAAGGCATAGAGCCCGTGGTCACCCTGTACCACTGGGACTTGCCGCAGCCTCTCCAGGACTTAGGTAAATACTCGGCTCTTGCCAGGCTCAGACCGTTCTAGGTTGTCATCCTTTATAATTAGCATACATTATACAAAAATAAAAATGCAAATATTATAAGGCTAGATAGGGTAAGAGAAACAGCGGAGCGAGATAAACACTCTAAGGAATCCTCATACTGTTTCTTTACCCTACATGACTTAGTTGAGGTTTGTTCTAAGTAACGGAATAGGCTAGTTGACAAATTTGTATTGATTTCGATTGATAAATCGATCAGGTTTGTTTTGAGGACGAAATATCTATATGATATGAGACCCATTGCGTTAAAGCAATACAATGGTCAAGGTCTGACAACCGCACTTTACTGACGTGGACGAAACATATCTTAGCAAAATGACAATACATCGTGACGTCACTATTGCTCAGAAGCCGTTTCGATGTATGAAAAACAAGGAAATGACGATTTTATAGGTCAAATATTGCGTATTAGGGATAAAGATTTTCAAGCAGGCATATTACAATGCGCTTATGAACGTTAAATAAAGCTACGCCGGCTATAACCCTGCACCTCAGACCCGAGAAGATTTAAATCCCTCCTAAATTGTAGGAAGGTGTCCGAATATGAGGACCCGCAAATCGGCTATTAGTTGCCATACAGAATATTTGCCAATAAAATGTAAGGAATCGAATGGTACCATAATTTTTTACTTTTTTGATGTTTAAAATAAAATTTAATGTTGAAACTTTGAGATTTTATTCAAATTTATTGTGATGAATTGCTCATTTTCTATCTATTTAACTAGTTGTAGTTATAAAATTCAACATTTGTCACCCTATTCGCAGGAGGCTGGGTCAACCCGATGATCGCGGACTGGTTCACAGACTACGCGCGTGTAGTGTTCGAGCTGTTCGGGGCCCGCGTGCAAACCTGGGTCACCATCAACGAGCCACAGTCGATCTGCGATAACGGGTAATGTATTTAAGTTTTTCGTCGTGCTGTCGTTGTGGCAACAATGGGCACACCAGGTCAGCATCATATTGGACAGAAATAATAAGTTAATAGCTGCGTCTCTCTCAAATTAGAAGCGCGTTTGCACATGTTCACGTCTACGCTAGTGCCCCGCTCGGAGCCGCAACGTACGTTACGGAATTAAATTTATGTTTTGCTGGTGCAGAAGTAAAACAATCTGATAAGTTTTCTTCTTTTTGTTTTCTTTTTTTATTATTACAAAAGTATCGTTAAACCAGGAAGGTTTGTCTCGATACTCCATCCTCGGTAGATTTTATACAACAATAAAAATATCTTATAACAACACACATAAGGAACTGTTCATAACATGCACAACTGCAACTATTAATCTTCATTAGTGATTTGCTGTGGTGATCTTGATTTGGTGTGGTTTCGTTGAATAAGTCTTTCAAGATGAATCTAGGGAGTTTCTAAATATTTTTTTTTTATAATGTGAATATGTGCTATCGCAAAAACATAATAAATATATAGAAAACATATATAGCTTTACCGGGATTCAAAGTCTTTGTAAATTGTAATAAATAAATGTAAGAGCCTCTACAATCCTCACCGTGATTCACATGAGATCTGCGATACAGTATGTTTTGATTGAATTCGTTGCACCAACTTAGCCGGAAATTATCTAAAAACACATGCCGTTTGTTACAAGGTCTGTAGAGCCCTTAATTGGCTCGAGTTCACTAAGTAGTATCTTCCAGGTACAATGGCGTGGGCGCTCCGGGGTTGAAGTCCGACCGGCGGGGGGTGTATCTGTGCAATAAGCATGTGCTGCTGGCGCACGCGAAGGCCTACAGGCTGTATGAGAAAGAGTTTAAGCCTAAGTATGTAAGAGGTAAGAAGCCAAAATCTTTATGTTACATATTATTGTCGAGATCTGGGGACCGATTTTTGAATTTCGAGCACTCAATTTCGTCACTTGAAAACCTGTGCAAAACGGCGAATAGATATTTTTCGAATACGAGCAATAGAAATTGGGAATCTAGTAGTATTGACCACTCGTTTTCATATATTGAAGGGACCCACACGAAATCGAACGCTCGAAATTCAAAAAGCGGTCCCCTGACGCCGCATCAAGGTGCAAGACGTGGGAAATATGCAATTGGCTTTGACGTGTTGCCAGCCAATGATGGCAGGTGCACTAAAAAGTTAACGGAATGGTGGCTGCTGGATAAAAGGAGCGCCTGGCGTCAATGGCGTCCGATAGCTCGTTGGGTGGACGACATTCGAGATGGGGACAAGTTGCGTGCTCGAAGTCTATGCTGAGACCTATGCTCAGCAGTGAGCGATAAAAGGCTGATATGAGGACGATGGACACATTTTCAGATATAGCGCGAAGACGGTTGAAGGGCGCATTTTAGTTCGGTAAGTTATATTAATTAACCCTTAACCATGCCGAGCATGCATGCGATTCCTCCCACATAATATGTATTTCGTTTAATGGGGTATTTATTAAAAGTTAAGACACGTCTGTTTTTTGAGGCCTGGTAAAGGACCCTCCTCCAATCGCGTGCAATTTTTATACATTCTGGATATTTGGGATGGAACTGTTTTAGGTTGACCCTGCAATAAAATTGCCACCCAGCTATAGAAAAAAAATTTAATAGCGTGAAGCAGCCGATAAAACAGCGCCATCTACCGCAACTATAAAACTAAACGTTACATTAATACATGTGTAGATACTGTCCATACTGTCCTCATTGATGTGTTACAGGGCAGGTGTCGCTCACCAACCACATGATGTGGTACGAGCCGGAGACCGAGCAAGACGCCGCGCTCACGGAACTCGTTAAGGACTTTACGGTAAGGACACTCGAGGTGCTTTTACTAGCAACGTAGACATTGGCATGTCTGTCCGTTTTTAGGATAAATTTCTCAGTGAATAACCTAAGTACCTAATATGCCGACATGCAATTGGAAAGGAATCCCTTCAGACCAAAGGAACTCTTCGATGGAAAACACAAACACAATAGTTTAGGCTCATTAGGTAAGTCGAGACCTATTTCTCGATACTTTTCAAAAGAAATACATGATAGACATTCAAAAGGGAGAAATAGGCCAATTAAATCAGATCCAAAAATAGCGATTTGAGGAGTTAATTCCCAGCAACCTGGAAATCATTTAATACTAAGTCGTTTGGTTCTGAATGCATGTAATCCGAGTTTGCTCCATCCCATGAATTGTGCATGAATTTTGGGAGCCTTAGGAGAAATATTTTGCATTGCATTGGCAAACCACTCGATGTAGAAAGAACCCATCATCAATTACCATGGCACTAGCAGCAAGGTTTGGTGGATCAGACACTGGTAAAAAGGCGCCTTCGGATTTTTAACGTGATTTTACAAAAAAAAATCAAAGTGGCGGCCATTTTTTACAAACTTTCACTACCAATTCATATAAAGCTTTCAGATCCTCAGATATCATTTTCATCATGATTAAAACCAATTTTCCGTACAACGGTACCGGTTTCGATCTACAAGCAGAAAATTGAAACACAGCAAAAAATGCACACCTCCTCGGATGGAGCATACTCGGATTACACGCATTTAGGACTAAATGAAGGTATTAAAATGATTTCCAGCTCGCTGGGAATTAACTATTCGAAAAAAAAAAACAAAAAATATGTAGGTATCAAAAAATATTTTGGACAGTAACTTATTATATTTCAGATCGGTCGCTACTCCCACCCCATCTTCTCGGTCACGGGGGGCTGGCCGCCCGCGCTGGAGCGCTACATAGCACAGAAGAGCAGAGAAGAAGGCGAGCCGTGCTCCAGGCTGCCACCCTTCACGCAGGAAGAGATCGAGCTGATCAGGGGTAAGTCATGGGTGTGTAGGTAATGTTTAATAATTATAATTAAACTATCATACACTTACCATAATGCTATTGTATTGTTATGATGTAATTTTTATTATACGTTTATTTTGTTATATTTTTATTTAAACTAAACTATAATGGATATAAGTAATGCCTATTTTCGAATAATTTTAAATTTGTAAAAGACACATCATTACATGATGGCTTTTGTTATATTATATTTTAATATAACGTAATACAATATGAAAAATCTTTTTTTTTTATGCGGGGTCGCAGTTTTAACCTAACCCATTTTTTGTTAGATATGGCATGAATAGTGAATAAATTCACCTTACGCCCATGTGACCGTAGCGAAACACCAAAGCCATATATTTAGTCTAAGGTGTAGAGTTTGTGAAGTTAGGGCTTGTAGAGTTACAAGCTTGGGTCTACAAGAGATCTGATAACTTTTTGACAGTGCGAGCCTTATGGTGTCGTCTTGGCAACATTTATGTGATATGCTTTTCTTCAGGCCTGTTATGTACAGCCAACTGCACAAGTGCATGGCCACTTTTGGAATTAATTAAGTGGTTGATGGTTTCTTCAATTAAAAAATGTTTTAGATGATTTGTTTAATCGTAGTAGTAAATTAATTACATATTTTATTGATCAATATTTTGAAGGACGCAAGTTCGTGCGAGCGCGTCAGTGTCGTTTACTTTCTGGTCTTGTCATGTTGGCCGTTATCCTCTCAGCGGAGGGGAGGACTTCCGAAGAATCCCGAACATTAAGTGTTCAGAGATGTGCAAACGGCAAATTAAAGTACGGTAGTAGGAACAAACATTAATTTGTCCAGGCTCGTACGACTACTTGGGGGTGAACCATTACACGACGAAGACAGTGCGCGCTGCGACGCCAGGCGAGACCCTTGGGGCCGAAGTTGTTGAGGAGCTAGCGGCCCAACTCAGCGCCCGTCCCGAGTGGCCCACCGCCACGTCCACCTGGCTCAGTGTAAGGCTGCATGCGAGCATGTTCTTTCCGCCGGCGAATGCACCAAACCCAATACACTCCATCAGTCAATATTATATACTCTAATTTTAAGTCTACGTTTCTTCATAAGACTCCATTCCAAATTACTTGCTATTACCATATTCCCAAAAGGATCCAATTTGTTACGAAACAAAAACGACAGTGTGGCCTTATAATTATAATAGTATATGTTATTTTTGTTCAACAACCAGATTTATCCTAAGGGTTTCCGCTCCCTTTTGTCGTACATCAAGCAGCAGTACGGTAACGTGAAGATCTTTATCATGGAGAACGGAGTGTCAGGCTCCGGGGAGGACCTGGATGACCAGTCCAGGGTCGACTACTACCGGGACTACTTAGCACAGGTAGGTCTACCATTTATCTCAGGCGGTTTTTAAAGTTGCATAGTGATTATCGACCTGCCTAAGTCCCTTCAGAGTCTTCAGACCCTCCAAATACAATGTATGCTTTGATTATGTACAATAACTGTAATATTAACACGACGTGTTACTCGACTTGCATCTCGATTTTAGGATTTAAAATGGCTAGTGCACGACCGTAATACTTGTACAATATACAAATATCCCTTCGAGGCTTGTTGGATGTTTAGTCGTTTATAATCGCACTAACCTTGAACGTGTGCAGATGCTGCTGGCCATGGAGCAGGACGGAGTGAACGTGGTGGGCTACACCGCCTGGTCGCTAATGGACAACTTCGAGTGGATGGACGGATACCAGTGAGTAGTGACCTTGAGCGTGTGCAGGTGCTGCCGGTCATGGAGCAGGACGGAGTGGACGTGGTGGGTTACACCGCCTGGTCACTCATGGACAGCTTCCAGTGGATGGACGGATACCAGTGAGTAGTGACCTTGAGCGTGTGCAGGTGCTGTTGGCCATGGAGCAGGACGGAGTGGACGTGGTGGGCTACACTGCCTGGTCTCTCATGATGGCCAACTTCGAGTGGATGGACGGATACCAGTTAGTAATGTTACTTTTGTTACCTGCCGTGACTCTTATATGAACTCATCGGAAGATCAGCACTCAACATCTCCAGCATCATGCTGAGATAAGCCCATTTCGTACTACTTTCTCCTTCTTGTTTTATATATATATAATTGTCTCATTTATGTTTACGAATACTTAGAATATTTATATTTTAAACTAGATACTTGAAGCCAAGAGAGCGTAGTTATCGAACTTTACTTTAGCTAACTCTGCCTGGAATTTGTAGCAACAGTGTCGAAGTGTCACTAAAACGTAATATTTTCTTAGGAATTTGACGTTCATAGTGGCACTAAACTAATTCTACGGATTCCACTCGCGTGTTTTTATTCACTCGCGCGAAATGTTTCGGAGAGCCTAGGCACATGTTGCGCGAGTGACTAAAAATACGTGAAAATCCGTAGAATTAGTTTAATGTTAGTATTTCGCACGACAGCGAACACGACACACACACACACGACACGAGACGACGAGACAACAGTGAGATTTTGAAGCGCTGGTGGCCTAGCGGTAAGAGCGTGCGACTTGCAATCCGGAGGTCGCGGGTTCAAACCCCGGCTCGTACCAATGAGTTTTTCGGAACTTATGTACGAAATATCATTCGATATTTACCAGTCGCTTTTCGGTGAAGGAAAACATCGTGAGGAAACCGGACTAATCCCAACAAGGCCTAGTTTACCCTCTGGGTTGGAAGGTCAGATGGCAGTCGCTTTCGTAAAAACTAGTGCCTACGCCAAATCTTGGGATTAGTTGTCAAGCGGACCCCAGGCTCCCATGAGCCGTGGCAAAATGCCGGGACAACGCGAGGAAGAAGGAGATTTCGCACGACAGTTTAAATTCGTTCATAGTGGCATTTCCACAGTCTGTCGATTGCCAATACAATACAATGCAGTTAGCTTAAACGAACTACAGCCTAATACATTTCTAAATGTCATTACTCAAAGAATTTTTTTATGGTATTTTAAATATCATAGCATAGCGGCATAGGCCGCAAGAAGGTTTAATCTATAAAGTCTCACTACATACATACCACCAAACACTTCCACACTTTCCAAATCGGGGCAAAGTTAGCATTAGATGACATGTTGTTGTGTGCATACCTTTCTGGTGCCGATATCTACCTGTACATGAACGGTGTGATGCAGGTCTCGCTTCGGGCTGCACCACGTGGACTTCTCTTCGCCCTCTCGCAAGCGTACGGCGCGGCGCTCGGCAAGCTACCTGGCGGCCGTAGCCCGCACCAAGGACATCGACGCACGATACCACTTCGACAAGATGGCGGGCGAAGGGCAACACACTGTACAATTTTGTGTGCGGGTATCGTTGTCCACGCCACTCAAGACCCATCCCCGACTTGGACATGAATTTAACATCTCGTTTCACGAATTGTTTTTGTATAAATAAAAAGTTGATATCTATTTTGTTGATTTTATCAATTGATATCAATATTAATCAATATTGATTTTATGAGAAAAAAAAAAGCGCATTTTTAGAAGCGTTTTTTATATTTTTAGCTTTTGTGCATAAATTGTTACTAGTTTATAAATCTCGTGATTTTTTCTATCGCGCGAAAAAAACAGGATTCGAATCGATTGAAACCCTAGATAAAATTCTCAAGATTGCTAATTCAATTTTTGGCAATCGTACTGTGAACTCAAAAAGCAGTACGATTTTTCAAAAACTCCACTCTCTGAACCTACAGCACCTTGAACGACACATTTTCAAGAGATATTTCTCGCCTCTAGAATGCCACATTTGCGACGAAATCCAGAAGGCAACATCGTAAAACTTAACGGCTCACACACGCGGTAATGGCAAGGGTTTATTCGAACGACACGGTGAAGCCAGCACGCTGAACACAGACCATAGATTGAACTCTGAACTAGACGAGGAAGTGGAAAGCACTCTCAGTTGCAATTTAGTGCACATATCAAGATTCTTTACAGTGCGTATGTAGGCAGAAAATTAACAGTTGTCATAACAGTTTCGCCTTTGGCTAGCTGCGCAGCTACGCTTATTCTTTAGCTTAGTAACAGACGTCAAACGCCGAAAATGGCGGACACAATTTTTCTCGATAGCCTGTCTAGTACGTACTTACGTACCTAGTACATATAAGTCAGTGAAAAAGACACGTCAAGATTGTTTACCTTTTTTCTAATGCTTAAAAACGTAGTGCCTATATTATCGCGACTGTTAGTCCAGTCTATCGTGGCAAGGCAAAAAATATAAATACGTAGACCAGTTTCATTTAAGGTTTCAAGAAGTATGTCATTGGTAGATCGCACAGGGTTTCGTTAGTAAACAGGAGATCTTGGGTCTAACCAAGTTGGCCATCCCTGGCCTATAGTATACGGGAAATATGTACCAAATGCCGGTATATTAAAATTACAGTTAATTTTTTTTCTTGAACCACGTTAGTTGCATTGGTTACGCCTGAAATTCCGAAAATTCTAGAAATGGAGCCAAAATGACATGAAATGACCGTAATATTTACTTAAACATTTGCAGCATCTATTACAATATTGGTCTGCGGGTTTATTAGAGTGACATGGTTCCAGCCAGCTAGCAAAGCATTACTAAGACTCTCGGCAATTAGAATAAAAACAAAAATGACGTCATTAAGCGCACATAAGGCGTGTACGTTTTAAGAGCGAGTGAAATTTTGGGAATTTTTAATACGTGCTAAATCCTAAAAGAGCTGAGCATTTGTATAACTGAAAGTTTACTTCATTAATATTAACAAGTTGACTACATTTGTGGCTTTCCATCAGAAAAGGGTCCCGGTGTCAATAAATGTCAAGAAACATATAATCAAGTTCAATTTCAGAACAATATTTAATTTAATGCTCTTTTAAAAACTGAAAAAACATGTTTATAATATAAATGTAATAATTTTATTAATAAAATATGTATATATATTCATTTTTATTAATATGTTGTTATACGATCTGTACATATATCTACAAAAATATATACTTTAGCAATTCTTATAGTAATTTGCATATGAAGAGAAGGCTTTCATATTTAATCATCTTTAGGGTATATTCTTACAGCTGCCGTTATCTCTTCTTTGGACTGGTTCTTATCGCCCCACCCCCAAATATGATGCGAGCCATCTCCAGTACGCATAACACGCTTCCGAATGACGTCATCAGAGATGGTCTTCAAGTCATAAGCCCAGCCAATCCTCGCAAAGAAATTTATGAACGCCGTAGTCAACATAAATGTGCCTCCTCCAAGTTCTGACGTCTTATAATCCCAAGGAAAGGCGTGATGGTAATTATGGTAGTTCTCTCCAAGTGTGACCACAGTGAGTAGAGTAATTTCTGTAGCCAGCATGTTTTTGTCGTAGGGCCTGTACCCCCATTTGTGGAGAGCGGAGTTGATTAAAGCAATGGCGTTGTAGGCGCAGACATGGTGGAATAATACGGGCACGAAGATGGCGTTTGTCCAGGTTTCGTTCCAGCAATAAACTGGGATAACGGTGGGGAGGATAACGCAAATAATCGTGACCAGGATTGCATAATACCTGGAACAATTGGAGACCTATTAGAAACCATAAAGTTGACAGATCTGATAGATAAGTGTTGGTTGCTAAGGTCGATTTCGCAAGCAAACATTCATATAACCATGGGCCAGCAATGCGCCGCGTATCCTTGAGCTGTGAATATATGGGTGTCCCGGGTAATCACAAGGAAATCAGCTAGTCTCTACACAAAAAGATTAAACTAAATCTCTGCGTGAGAGAAATGTTACTGCTAACTACTCACTTTCGTTGGAACCGCAGTATGGGATTAGCTTCGACGTCGCTCAGGTCCATCCCCTTACTCTTGCGCTCGAACTCCGGATGTTTCTCCACCATCAACCATCCCATGTGGGAGAAAAACAAGCCTCGCGTGGCATTGTGTGGGTCGGCGTCTGTGTCCGAGTACTTGTGGTGCATGCGGTGGTCTCGCACCCAATTTATCACCGAGTACTAGATACCAAAGAAGAGTAGTCAGAGGGTCAGGAAAAAATAGTTATACCTATATATCTATATCTAGGTTACGCGTGGGGATTAGGGAATGCAATAACCGGGCGTTTTTCATTACCGGTAATTTACCGACGCGAGGTCCGACTAACCGGTTAACCGGTAAATTACCGGTTATACGTTTATGAAATAAAAAACATTGATTTTGCATTATTATTGATTGTGTCCTTATTTTCGTCAGTAACCTTTAAAAGTAATCAACAGCACGTTATAGAAACATCGACAAAACAAAATAATGAAAATAAACTATAAACATTAAACAAGATATATTTACTAATGATATTAAATAAAAAATCAAACATGTATCATTTCAAAGCGAAATGATCTTGTACATTAAATAAGCAACATTAAACTTTTTTAATTCTTTAAAAATCGCAGTAATCAAAGGGTAACAAAAAAGTGACAGTCGTCATTTAAATGTCATACACGTTTGCATTTACACATCTATCAATATAATATTGTTATTAAAGTAACTAAAACCGTAATCAACATTCATTAAAATCTAGTAAATATAAGAAAAAAAAATATTTAACAGCAAGATTAGTTTCATATCATTTTAACACTAGTTATTTTAAAATTGCACTTTAATAGGCCGTTATCGATTTTAGTCGCAAAAATGTCAAATTGATAGATTAAGCGCATGAAATTGTACACCTTTTGTTAACTATTAAAAATAACAAGTACTGGTTTCTATTAGCACGTCTTGTTATCTTTCATTATATTTTTTTTTTAAACAGACTCACTTAATTAGTAATGATTTTTTTTCTGATGGACGTTTAGGTAAACGCGCGAAAAGCAGTGATTTTGTCGATCTTATTTGTAAATTTCGTTAAGTTTGGACTGCTAAAAATGGTAATTTTGTATTACACATATCCTGTACTTCAACTTTAATAAAATACATTTTTGTTACTATAAATTTTAAGTAGTGTAAATGAAAGTTAGACGAAATCAATTTTCACCAGAAATTACTTCAAAACAAGTGAGCATTTCTCTAAAAATTGACTTAATTTCAACGTAATTTTGATACTTAAACAATCTACAACATTTGCTGAAACTGTTCTTATACATCATTTTGTATAATTTACTACCATAATTTATATGAATTTTTAAAAACTATCCCTTCTCGTCACCTGTTACCGGGGACGCACGCTTGCGACCTCATTATTAAAAGGCAAGATGAAAAAACGTGCTAATAGAAACCAATACTTGTTATTTAGATATTACGTAACAAAAGGTGTCCAATTACAACGACTAAATCTTTCAATTTAAATTTTTTGCTCTAAAATCGTTACCGGGCTCTTAAGATAGGAGTTGGAATCAGGAACATGTCATCATCAGATCATTCTGTTAATTATATATAAAATATAGAACGTTGCTTAGACATTCGTGAACGATATCTTGAACATAAGTAACCAGCGGTAGAAAATGTTCTTTCGCATTCCACACTTGTCTGACACTACAGACTAAAACAAAGGACACTGAACATAGTAAGGCGGATCGGGTAGGTGTGGCGAGAAGGGAAAGGGCGAGGGATTAGCGACCACTCATTTGTCACAAAACATTGCTTCCTAGTTCCTACTCCGACGAGATCATAAGATGCAGAAAAGTAAGTATTTTAAGTGTCTCTTCGTAATCGTAAACCGTAGTAATTGTTTTTTTTGTAAGTACGAAGACACAGATGGGCTAATTCAACAGGTTGTTACATTTTTATTTGCCTATACAACGTTCGGTAAATTCCCGGTTACGGCTGGAAATTACCGGTATTTTACCGACTGTAATATTGGTCAAATTACCGGGTAACCGGTTAACCGGTTAACCGGTTAGCATTCCCTAGTGGGGATTGCTTGGAAATTAAACTTGGATTTTATAGTCTGGCAAACAGTTTATGTCAGTATAAAGTTACAGTACAGCAAAAAACTATACTCCTCTCTTTTTATAGGATTGTCTCTAGAGAATGACCTGTGCTCCACTCACAAGCGACTATTGCTAAACTATATTTTAGCAAAATAGAAAAAGATTAGTGCGATTGAGAGGTTCAGGATTAGCGGAGGATTCAGGGTGTTGGTTAAACACAACGAATGAAGACGTTATGGTTCGGGAAGGCGAGAAGAGATATTTTATGATGACGATTGTGAACAGATGAGGAAACAATGTTGGGATACCTGATAAGTGATAATATAGAACAATTACATAAAAACCATAACAAAAGTATTGTTCTTTCAACTTAGGCCGTTAAATGCTGAGATATGTTATATGTGTCAAGGTACAGAAAAAGTATAACCTACTATAATATCGTATCAGATCTAACAATATCAGACAAGTGGGATGTATGGTGGTTATTCTACCGCGATGAGCTTGGCTCTTACATTTATGATGACGATTTTTATACAGTTACCTATTATCTCTTACCTGGAGAGCGCCAGTTTGTAAGACCATAAGAATGAGTTGGAGGGGCCATTTAGCCTTGTAAGCCCTGTGGCTCCAGAGCCGGTGGGCGCCTGCTGTGATACCCTGAATGGACATCACATGCAAGATGATGGCTGTGGGATAAAATGGGAGTATAATAACCTTGGAAAAGCTGGATTAAAATGGTCTTACAGTACCTATGTAACTTCTGAAGACTTAACACGATATGAGATGATTTGTGACTAGCAGACCCCGAGCCAAATTGTGTTCAAATTGATTTTACACTTGGCGACAGGGTAATTGTACGCCTAATTAGTGCAACTCTTGCTTGTCTCTCATAAACTGCGTAATCTACAACAACAGCGACGGAATATACGTCGGGTGACAACCAAAACTCACTAATTACTAAAAAATAACTAAACATAAATCGACCTTGTTTCGGTACTAATATGATTCACTATGGGTATGAACTTGTGGTGGTAATTGATGAGTTTTGGTTGTCACCTGACGATATATAGACGAAGCTCTCATTAGGTACATTTTGGACTTCATATTAGTTCTTCAACATCGTTCATATTAGACTGACAGTTATTCCTTCTCCATAAATGTACCCCACCAGAAGTTTTGAATATTGCACATAATTCAATCAATACACAATTTCCTGCGCTAAAAAAGTTGTGATCGTTCAATAAACATTTTTTTTAACTAAAATTAAATTATATTCGTCAAATCTTTTGCGCGGCGGCATTACAATATTTGGCGTTGTCAAACCGCGCGCTGTATAAGCAGTGTACACCGATTTATACAACTTTGAACAAAAAAAATGAGTAGATGTCGGGTAAAAACAGGTTGAAGCATGTTTACGCGGGGCGCGGCCGGGCGGACCGTCGCCAGCGAGCAAATGCGTCCGAGATTTTGAATTTCGAACGAGGATTATAAAATGTTCTGGGTCTAAAAAGACACCTTCCCTAAACTGTGGTATAGTATAACCCTTATTTGAGTTGTGGCTATTGTATTGTGTTGTATTGTATTGTAAGTAGGTTCTCTAAATCGTAGCCGAAAATTATTTCGCCAAATGTCATTTCCCAACCAATTTTTCGCATAATTTCAGTTTGCCGAATGATCACAAAGCAACTTAATAATTTGTATTATTTCATAACCTAACAGTTATCAACTGTATGTTTGTACAACGACATAAAAATACACTTTTTAAAACGAAAAACTGGTTGGCAAACATATGGTTGGTTTTCTCCCCGGGCTTAGGGTACTGTCTGCTCAGACTTTTTATCTTCTTGGCTCGCCCATTTTTCCTGATGCCATTCCGGAGGCATTTGAGGTGCGAAGGCAGCTTCTGCTGACTGCCAGGGAAAGGTTAAAGCACATTTCTGCGCACGTTTCTCTTTTGTTGTTGCGGGTCTGTTTTGCCGTTCCCAAATTAATGTACTTTTTGCGCACCGTACCAACTTGGCTTTACCCCGCGCATATTGACTCCTTTGACGGCGTGTTAAAGGAGTCTGTGGAATTATTGCTGAATGTCTCCCTTAATTCAAATCAATGGGATCTGGCCTCACTTCCCGTTCGGACCGGTGGTCTGGGAGTTCGGCGCGCGCGGGATGTGAGCCTGCCGGCCTTCTTGGCATCGGCGGCTGGGGTTGGCGGCCTTGTCACTCAAATTTTATATTCGAATGGTGACGAGGTAGCCATACCTTATGCTGCGGATGCTTGGACGGTATGGTCGGCTCTCAATCCGGGTACGCCCGTGCCAGACAGACTGGACCGCCAGCGCTCATGGGATGATATAGGGGTGAAGCGTGCGTTCGATGGCTTAATGGAGAATGCGACGGGAGTGGATAGGGCGAGGCTCAACGCCGTGTCGAGGCCAGAGTCTGGGGCTTGGCTTCAGGCGCTTCCTTCTCCGCATTTAGGTACGCTCCTTGATAATGACTCGATGCGGGTGGCTGTGGCTCTTCGCCTGGGCTGTGAGGTGTGTGAACCTCATGTATGCATCTGCGGCTCTATGGTGGAGAGGGACGGCCATCACGCCTTAAGTTGTTGTCGGTGTGCAGGAAGGTACCCACGCCACCACGCCTTAAATGATATCATCCGGAGGGCATTGGTCTCGGCAAATGTACCTTGTGTGCTGGAGCCGCCGGGTCTTAGTAGGTCTGATGGGAAGAGGCCAGACGGGTTGACCTTGGTCCCGTGGGAGAGGGGCAGATGCCTGCTGTGGGACGCTACGTGCGTTAATACTTTTGCTGTTTCTCATATTAACCGAACCATGCGTTCGGCGGGAGCAGCAGCTGAGCTGGCGTCGGTTCGAAAGCGGGCGAAGTACGCAGCGCTGGCGAGCTACATATTTGTCCCTCTTGCCGTGGAAACCACGGGCTGTTGGTGTGATGAGGCCAAGACATTTATTGGTGAAGTGGGCAGACGCATGCGGGAGTGTGGTCATGACCCTCGCTCCGGGTCGTTTTTGATGCAGAGGTTGTCCATCGCCGTTCAACGTGGCAACGCAGCGAGCGTGATGGGCTCCTTTGCATCTGGAGGGGCGCGGGGCGAGTTGTGCGGATAGTTTTTGTGTGTCTGTTAGATTTAGGATTTAGTTTAGTTTAGGTTAAGATTTTTGTGTTTGTATAACTTTGTATTATTACTTTATACTTTATTTATATGTGGTTGGCAAATGAAATTCGGTTAATAAAACTCCGGCGAAAAGGTAGGACACCATTGTAGTACGAACAGGTTTCCGCAACTCGACGACTGGCGCCAATTTTGCATGAAAGGGCTAGTCCAACCAACCCAACTACTCAAGGAATCCTATGAAACCTCGGGAAGATCCGAAATATTTTGTCCTGTATGGAGCCCCTCTGCTGCACAGAGTGCACCACATGAGAAGACAGCCTGTCTATCTCCATACAACCTCGACATAGAAGACTGTATGTATGTATAGTTGTGAGTATAAAAAAATCTTACTAAATACATCCGTTTGCCATTTCGCTGACACCAGGAACAGATAACCTCCATAGAGCCCGGCAGTAAACAGCAGCAGACCGTAGCCCAGGATATGCCACACGTAGCCACGGGAGTCCCATTCAGAGTCCTCGGCTTGCTGAACAGGCGTCTTTGCCAGGGCCAGGTCCTCGGTCTCTGCATCTTGCTCGAATAACACAGCATTTGAGTCCGTCCCTTGAGGAGCCATTATTCCAACTAGTAACAAAATAATATGAATGGCAAATAATAACCGACTTCACATTAAACAATGCCATCATTTAATGGTCTTCGTCAAAAATTCCACCTTACATAATAGTGCTTTCCGAGAGCGTATGCTCGAGCTACGATAATAATGAAAACAGGTGTAACTAAATAGTATTTTATACAATCGTGGTGTAATAGAGAGCTTTTCAGTTGAGTAACGTGGTTAGGCAACGAAGCTTGCTAAGTATCTTAAATAAGGTACGAGATTGAAAAGCGATTATATCACTATTGTATACAATACTTTTTCTACGAGTCATCTAAAATTATATTTTTTTTATTATAAAACCTAAATAATTGATGAAAATTGGTAAATATCTCAATAGACAAAAAATGTAGTACAAAATACATAAACGTGCGGCTCCGCGCCCATTTAGTATTTTCTATGGGAGCGTGGCGGCACGTGATTGGTATTTTTGACTACAGCGTATTGAAATGTATCTTATAGTTGAGTAGGGAGGCCATACATAAAAGTACGCAATTATAGTTTGGTATAAATCTTAATTCAACCATTACAGTCGACGATTAGAAAAAACATTTAAAGAGTTCCCCAAGAATTCGCTTTAATCCCAGTCCAGTCCAGTTTCGACCATGACCTGATTACAATGGGATCAAAAATTGACTGCCTAGCCAAGATAAAAATCAATTATCAAAAACCCTAAAAACCCAATCACAGTGACTGTTGCAATGAAAAGTCACGTCATCTTTTCCATACTTTGATCAACACCGGCTTCCGACACGTCGGAAGAGAGAGCCCAAGCGTACAGTCAACCAATTAGAATCCTAGGCCACTATAGAACCTTGTCGCTTTAACTACTCTATACATGACATGCATCACTCAATAAGCACTGTCGTAGAAGTCATTATGACATGGTTCTATAGTGGCCTAGGAATCAAATCGGTTGACCGTATGTTACCGTACAAATCGTCTGTCATTTTTTGCGGGGGGAAACATGCAGTCAGTCGCACAAACAAAATCCAATCTGTATATCTGTAATGACGACACAAATAAATAGAAAATGACACACGTCAAAGACAAATCTTGCACACCTCGACCACTTTTTGTGTACCTACGGACGAGTCACAACATGCACCGCGCTATGCTTAGTTGGGCATTCGGCAGAGGGGAAATAGTGCGAAGCAGACTCCTATGGAAGGTAGAAGTAAGGAAAGAAATCTCCATGTACCAAAAAGTGTCCATCAAAAAACCTTAAATAGGTGGCGCTAAAATACCTAGAAAATTAGAGAAAAAAGAATCAAATCATAGACAGCGCACTTCACTGTCCATAATGCCTAGGTTTTTAGCTACTCTAGCGCTACTCTGGAGAGTTTTGGAACTATTATTTATAGCTGACAGCTGGGCACTTTTGCAACAGTTCTGCCTATGGAGATTTCGTTCCTTACCTCTGCCCTCCATACCGACTCCCTTCCCGGTGTTGCTCGAAGTTTCCATGCATTATTTAATTGTCAATTAGCGTCATTTATAAACGATAGGGCGCGTGCATGAACTGTAGGAAGCAGCACAGGAGCCGTCAGGTTTTTGGCGCGAGGCGTAAATGTGATGTTTATTGTTCCGATGTAGCCCACAAGATGGCAGAATCTACTATGAAACAAGAAAACACGTGACGTGTAAATGTACATGTGTATGGTTCCGATTCAGGCCACAAGATGGCAGACCCTCCAACGCGCACGGGGGTCTATTGTAACTTGGCTACCAAGACACATAAGTGTCTTGGTGTAATACTGTTAACCTATGTGTAAAGTTTAAAAAAATATTTAAAAAATAGCGATAGTCACTTGGTTTTTTATACCTTTCGCGTGGAATTGATGGACTCCTTATGACATTTCCTTCGACTCCCTTTTGGTTGAGCTTCCTTTAAAAATAATTGAAAGAATAAGTTTTTACCGTATTTCTATAACGTACATGTTACATTTATAAATAAATTAAATTACTAAACTTCCAAAAATGACTAAGTAGGCACAAACAATTTACGTCTCACCTGGTCCTTATTAAAATGAACACCACCATTCGACACGAAAGGTATAATGTCACTTACGGCTGTTATGTGTAGGAGAGCTGCATGTGCGTCCGTATTTAATCTACTCTACTCACAAACTATTAAACAAAAACCTCTAAAAATAACATAGGTCCCATTCATAAAACATAAAATAAATAATGTTAATTCTTTAGGTACCACTGAAAACGAATCGACATAGTGTTTTCATTGTGTTATAACATTTTTAGATTTACATATCCACCTTTGATGACCCGTATGAACATTTTTAACTCGCTGGTAAATATATTCTTTCTACTCGTCGACTGTAATGATTGAATTAAGATTTCGTATACCAACTTCAACTCGACTATAATATTCATTTCGAAACGGTTTAGTCAACTATAATGTAATTGACCAATCACAGCTCGCCGCGGTCAAGAGGACGAAACAAAACGATAGTATAAATTAATTATTTATTTTAGGTTGTATAGTAAAAACAATTGCTTCATAATTCATATACGCACATGACATGTGACCCCCTTAATATAGCAAAATCATAGACTACGAAAACTGCCTACAGTTGCTTGTTGGTTTCCATAAACTACGGTGGCCAAAATCGAGAAAAAAAACTGTCTAAAAATTAAATTTGACAGGGCCTCATGAGTTACGAGAAAGTGTCCTTGATCAACCGGCCCGGTCCCGGCGGCCGGGGCGCGTACGAGTATATGAAGGTATCGCGACTGCTCGCGTATCTTAAATAGTATAATTTTGGTTTGTTTACTTATATAATTTTATTAGTTTAAAGTATTACTTTTGTTGACTTGTAGAAAAAGTATTGTATACAATAGTGATATAATCAAGCTTTTCAATATCGTACCCAATAAGGCCACTCAGCAAACGGCACTCGACTGAAAAGCTCTCCATTATATCACGATTGTATAAAACACTAATGTATGTCAATGAACCTAAATACAATACAATGTAAAAACCCATAATATATTCGTGTTAACAAATCGCACCTTGTCCGCTGCAGGTGAGTAACACTTGTATAAATAAGTAGTTATAAGTAGTTATACCTAACACACTACACTATATCTGCAAATATCTGCTATAGCTGCAAATCAAGCTATAGCTGGAGTTTGAGGACGCTTTCAAGTTTCGACTGGTTGAACAGAGGTATTGTCATTCGATTCAAAAAGCAGTGACTTAAGAGGAAAGTGTATTATAATAATAAAAAAAAAAAATGGAATCAATGGAATAAATGATATGATATGATATGATATGAATAAATTCATTTATTTCGACCAACTTAGGATCATATCATATTACATTTAAATTATTATATTAAAACGTAAGATTAAAGTTTAACTTGAACTAAATTAAATTAAGTCAGAGGAAATGCCGCCAGCATCCTTGGTACAATGCCTCAAGAGCCTATTTTAGATATAAGCTAGTTATAGTAATCATCTGTATATATCCATTATGTATATTGTTATTGTCAATAAATAGTTAATTAAGTCAAATATACTCTTATTTTAACCTAGTCTAGAGAGGCTTGGACACCAGTACGTGAATCATATGACAGTGATTCAGGCACTGGCAGCCAAATCTCTCCGCAAACGCTCTCAAGATGCCGTTGGAACTAGCCCGCACCCTGCGCACCAGGGATGTGCAGCGTTTCCTCATTGTAGTGTAGAAACAGTCTACTCTGGCCTCCGCGAACATCCCCGACGCACTACAAAACCGTGGTAGTCCCATCAGCACCCTGAAAGCGTTGTTATACTGTATACGAAGAGCGTTGTACTGTTTTTGCGTATAGCACGCCCACAGACTAGAAGTGTAAAAGGTTGTACAGAATGCTCTAAAAACGGTCTGTTTCACCTAAATTGAGCAAGTAACAAATCTGCGAGCCACCATATTCGCTCTAACACACAACGCTCTCCGTTCTCTTTCAATGTCAGCATCGTCTTTCAAGTCAGAGGTTACTACATGCCCAAGGTATTTGAATTGGTTCACCCTATTCAGTGGAGTTCCGTTTAGCTTAATAGGTGGTACTGGTGGCAGTTCTTTACCTCTAACTTGAAAGACCATGCATTCACTCTTCTTGATACGTCAAACCATGACTGAGTGCATTGGCGTTACAAAAAATATTTTTAAATAATTTGATGTATATTAACCATGAAGAGCTGGTGGCCTAGCGGTGAGAGCGTGCAACTTGCAATCCGGAGGTCGCGGGTTCAAACCCCGGCACGTACCAATGAGTTTTTCGGAACTTATGTACGAAATATCATTTAATTGAAAGCTAGGTATTAGAATGAAAATAAAAGAAAATGAGCCTATCTGTTGGGGAGTAACGACCCCACGGACCCGAGTACTCCCGAGAGTCGGTCAGGGTCTCCATCTCCGGCGTGTCTTCGTCGGTCGGAGTAGACCTCAAGGGGACCCGCAGGACTGTCAGCTCTGGCTTGCCTTCATTGGCCGTCCAGATAGTTTGGATTTTAATATTTTTGTTTATGTTTAATAAGATTAAATTTAATTCATTTCATAGCCGTTTAAAATATGTTTACACAATTTTCAATCGTGGCTGAATGCCAGATAGAGGTCTGTGCCTTCGATGCCTAAGCTGTCAAACAATGACAATATGGCGGACGAATATTTGAAATGTCACCGTATTTAAGAATTATTTCACTTAAAATTTAGTTTTTTCTTCGCAAGTGTGATAAAAAACATTGTGCGTAAAACTCCGGGGGTAAGAATATTGCAAACTCGGGTCTTTATCACCCTCGTGTCCAATGTTTCACTTACCCCCTCGTCGCACAATGTTCTATTTGATTTGAGTTATATATTACATCAATTTCAATTTAAATAACGTTCGTCCACAGCCTGCTTGCTGCACTTTAATGAGGTCGCTGGGCGTGACGGCGGGCGCGCACCGGCTCTGGGGCCCATTTCTCGAACGGTATTAGATTAATATTATTAGTCCACAAACTGTCAAGCCGTATGGATGTCCATGACAACACACTAATAATAACATTTCATTGCAAATTTAAGAAAAATATTTATTTGTAGGTCTACACTACCCTTCATCATAAATGTACACTTCAGCCTTCAATAGTTAAACAGCTTTCAATCGCATTTAATGTTTCTGATTATAACCGGATATTTGTTAATTTTTCTCTATTTCTCCCGATTTCGGTTTTTAGCTTCACAGTTGGCCCCTTTATCATTAGGTCAGAATCTGCTTCATCTAATTTTGGCATTGAAGGCACACCAATATTAGTGATTTATATATTTTTTATAGTAAACTATGCATTTTATGCACAACAAGTGTTGAGCATAAAATTATTTGTTAAAACTTGCATAATGTTGATATGCAATAACAAGTCTGTGTGTACGAAAACAATTCATACACACATTACACTTGTTATTTTAATCTGAACACAATATTTTCACTTTGTTTCTTAAATATTTTTGGACTTTTTACTATATTTACACGATTACCTACTTATTTTATACAGCCACACGCCTAAAAACTTTGCACAATTAACCTCAAACTCAATTCGCTCACGATCACCGCGCCTGCGCTTGGTTGCAATGCAAAACCGGTTCTGTGTAGCTGCCCGCTTATCCTTATCTTTAAACCTTATGTAAAATGACTCGAAATCAGCTACGAATCAGTTTGTTCAACGCGGGTTCATTGGGAACAAATCATGATAACTTCATAGCAACCTGCACTCGATTGGTTATGGATGTGTTTAGTCTAACCTAACCTACCCCACTTTTCTGATAGCAGTTCGATTCTGTGAGGATCGCAGTTCTAACCTAACCTAACCCACTTTTCTACTAGCATTTCGTTTCTGTGAGGATTGCAGTTCTAACACTTCTAACCCAACCTAACCCACTTTTCTGATATCAGTTCGGTTCTGTAAGAATCGCAGTTCTAACCTAACCTTACCCACTTTTCTAGTAACATTTCGTTTCTATAAGGTTCGAACTTCTAAGCTAACCCACTCTTCTAGTAGCATTTCTTTTCTGTAAGGGTCGCAGTTCCAACCTAACCTAAACCACTTTTCTGATAGCAGTTCGTTTCTGTGAGGATCGCAGTTCAAACGTAACCTCACCCACTTTTCTAGTATATTTAGTTTTTGTAAGGGTTGCAGTATTAATTTTAGCATTTGACTTTATTTGGTAATATGTATAAATTTTTTTTGGTAATTATTGTGGTTTATTTAGGTGAAAATATCGCATCAATTTGGCCTTATCTTTAGATTGCGTTAACTCGGTTAATTACTCCAAGTAGAAGCAGACCTGATTGTGACTGAGTATTTGATATTGTAAGTAAATCGGTTCACATAATAGGAACCGTGCGCGTTGGAGGGTCTGCCATCTTGTGGGCTACATCGGAACAATAAGCATCACATTTACGCCTCGCGCCAAAAATCTGACGGCTTCTGTGCTGCCTCCTACAGTTCATGCACGCTCCCTATAGAGAATTGTCGTCGTAAAACCAACATACATCGCGCAAATTAGTTAGACAATTTGCCGATAGATGGCGCTAAGTTCTGATCAAGTCTTTCGCCTTTATAGTTACACGAGATAATTCAAAGTTCGTACGGTACCCTCGGTGCGCGAGGAAAACGAAACGAACTCGCGCTTGACCGCTTTTTGTATTATAAGTAGTGTTAGGTTTCGCGCCGGAACCGACTTTATGTATATATTTTATAATTTTAATTTAGAACAAAGCTGTTTCCGTGTTGAGTATTAGTACGAGGATATCTAGTATATGAGTTTAGTGAAAGCCTTGTGTAAAATGCACCCAAATAGTTGACTTTTTAATTGTCTAACCTGACCTGTTTTGTGACTCATATTCATGCATTTTTAATATTAACATTCACTTAAATACATTCTTAACCACGTGAGTTCCTTTCATTAATATTAAATAAACTTTGGACTCTGCACGTGCACAAAGACTGTCCGTAAGAAACACTTTTGAAAAATAAGTCACGGCAAATATGTAACAATTAAAATCATATACGATCATTTACATTATATTGCTTTCATAAGTAAAAGTTGATTATTAAAAACCGTTTTTCAAGAAAAAGACAAGTTATTTTTTTTTTCTTATGCTAAAAAACTAAACGATAAGTACAATACCTACCTACTAAAGTGATGGTCAAATGTTAAATGTTAATATAATTCATCATTTTGGGTTTTTTTTTAATTTATTGTTTTATTGCACCTTTATACCATTTTACATATCGGCCCTATCAAGTCCGCTTCTTATAGCTTCAGGAATTACGAAAATAACATCCATATAAGTAAATAATCATAAAAATTAAAATCTGTTTAAACTAAATGATGCTCAATTCGGATTTAGGCCGGGTTTATCGACTGAAAGCGCAATCCTCTGTCAGACCGTCCATTACTATACGTCACGTGAGAGCATGTGCACGCAAAAATGTTAGGCATTTGTGAAACGTATGCTGAGGCCCATGGGCTCAGGTACAATGCGTCTAAAAGCGAGCTCTTGCAATTTAAATCAGGTAACAAAAGTTACCAAATGCAGGAGGTTAAGCTTTGTGGAACTCCGTTAAAAAGAGTGGACAAATTTAAGTACCTGGACCACTGGGTCACGGACACACTGTCTGACATCGAGGACATCGAGCGGGAGCGCCGGGCGCTGTGTGTACGCTGTAACATGTTGTCCCGCAGGTTTGCACGTGTTAGTAAAGAAGTAAAGTTAATATTGTTCAAAGCTTTTTGTCAAACTTTCTACACGTGCGGTCTGTGGGCCAACTTTACGCAGCGAGCAGCGCTCTGCGTGTCCAATATAATGATGCATTTAGGATGCTGTTCAGGTTGCCGCGGTATTGTAGTGCCTCAGCGATGTTTGCTGAGGCACGAACAGACTGTTTCTTTGCCATCATGAGGAAGCGATGCGCGTCACTCCTCACTCGCAGCCGAAGCAGCACGAACAGCATCCTAAGTACGCTGGCGCAGCGTTGGGACTCGCCCCTAGTCAAGCGGTACGTGCAGCTACACTGTTGCTGTGCTGCCGCGAAACTTATAAATATTATGTAATGTTTTGTTTTGTTTGTTTTGTCCAATTGTTTGTTTTGTCTAATTAACTGTAATACTAACTCTAGATACATAAGTCATTGTTACCTAACCCTATGGACGTCAAGTTCGAAATAAATATTTCAATTCAATTCAATTCAATTAAGTATAACTTCAGCCAATCTATACACCATTTGCGCCGTGTCCGATGTTCGGTTACTAAGAATGTGTATGAAGGCACTGATGTCATATGGCATTAGATTGGTTGAAGTTATAAACACCTCCCCAAGGGCGCGATTTCTACTACAATCTACTGTGTGATAGACATCTTCTACTGATCCACAAATGTCGCAGTTCGGAGAATCGATCTGCTTCATTAGAAACCTAAAATGATTGAGGGGCACGTGACCAGTTCGTAATCTAATAGCTTGATTGATCCTAATAGCTTTAGACTAATTATTATGTTCGGAACCCCATGTAAAGGATGTTTTTTAAACCCTTAGCCATACAATTATTCTATGTATACATACATATAGATGATACTGAGAACGTTCTACTAATGGGACCAATCCCTAAATGGAAAAAAAATGACTGTTCCATACAATTCGAATTTTGGCCAAATCATATCTCGATGTTTTGTATGGAATAGCCAACATTTTTTTCGCGATTTCGGGTTATTCCTAATTCGGAATTCTTCTGAAGCTCTCACCTCCTCTGAAAGGATAACGGTCAACGCTGCTGCAAGACCAGAAAGCATCGACACTGACGCGCTCGCACGTAAGTATTTGCTTTTAATAAAATCAGTCAGAAATTCACGGCGTTATTATAATGAATGATTAAACGAACTTACCTTATTTAAGTAAAGATTAATAATAATCATATTATTCATTAGGCACCCCTTTTAACCCCTACTAAATTAACGCCATTACAACACTTAGGCACTATAGCGCCCTTCTACCTCTCAATTCATACTCTAACCCTATTGTTGCGCCGTTTTGCAACCAAGGTAATAAAAATGTGTGCCCAATCCGGGGTTATAATCGCAGCTTGTTATAAACTTATAACTCTATTATAGGAGCATGTTTCTGTTTGGTCCAATTATTTTTATTATTAAGACTTTATTTCGGACATCAAAGATCCATATGTTAGGTACACTATTACTTATCACTATGTTAGTATTGACAAAACAATTTATATTTAAGTACATACATTATTTACAATTAGATTAAATTAATTCATAAAAATGATTGTAATGATTGTAAAATTTTGCAATAAAGTTTAAATAAATATATAAATTATAATACACTACTGGTTTTAAGTAACTTATTTGTAGTGTAAGTGGAGAAAAATCAAGGAACTGTAGTTTCGCCGTGCTCTTGTCTGCCTGTCCGTCTGTGGCTTAGTGATAACGAATATTGACATAATAATAATATATAACTAGGTAAAGGAACAAGTATTTAAAAAGTAGTAATTGGTTACCTACTATAAGTTATTTTAGTTACATAACTAGAGACTGACCATCCTACAGTCAAACATTGCTGAGTTTCGTGGGGCACTGTACTTTAATAAATAATAATAATAATTTTGCCTATACGTCCCACTGCTGGACACAGGCCTCCTCTCATGCGCGAGAGGGCTTGGGCTATAGTTAGAATAATAATAATAATAAAAACTCCGTAGTATTTATAACTTTTATTTTTATACTCGGTGCCCGCGAGGAAACGGAAAGATTTAAACAGTATTTGTTATAGTAGGTACACATATTTCTTAGGATATCTAGTGAAATTTATTTATTTCACAGCTTTAGCTACAATGAGTTCGTAATCGACTTTTCTAGCGTTGGGATTCAACTTGAAATAATCTGCCATGAATCCGTCCCATCTCTTATTGAGAATACTGAATGGATTGATAGTCTTGACCAAATCTGAAACATAAAACAAGAACTAATCAATTTAAAAACATTTTTTAATAAATAAATAATAAAAAATAAATATTAGTCTAATAGCGAAGAATCTCGACCAACATCTTGAGACACTCTCGCCAGGTGGTTGGATCAAGGGTCAGAAGGCGCTGGTCTTGGACATGGCGCGGATAGTCCGGCGGTTCATCTCTCTGCGGCCCTGACCACCGGCAGCTTGGGCCCCGCCCCGCTGATGGCGGCACACTAGGTTAGGTTTTTTACAATGTGTTTTGTATAGTATTTTTTAATGTGTTTTTATATTTTACTTTTATATCCATATTGTGAAAAACATAATCCTAAGAAGAAAGAGAAATAAAGGAATAATAAATATTATAGAGACATTCTTACACAAATTGACTAAGTCCCACGATAGGCCAAGTAGGCTTGTGTTGTAGGTACTCAGACAACGATATACCTATATAATATACAAATACTTTAACACATGGAAAACATCCATGAACATATATCTGTGTTCATCGCACAAGTAAATGCCCTTACCGGGATTTGAACCCAGGACCATCGGCTTCATAGTCAGGGTCACTACCATCAGGCCAGACCGATCGTCGTAATCATTTCAATTCATTTGGAACAAACAAAGGTACAAAGGTTTTTTTAACTGCGATAAGTACGTCGTTATCGCGGGAGCAAATACAAGCCTGTCAAAGAACACACGTAACAGAATGTCTGTTTTGTATAAACGGAATATTCTGCCTACACATTCTAAACCTCTAACATCTGTTTCATGTCTGGCATGAAGTTAATAAATAATAATATATATATAATTGGTAATTGTTCTAATTTTACTGATCCCGCATTATATCTTTTTTAATCAAAAATGATGTATGTAAAATGTCCAAATAAAATATTTTTGAGCACTTTTGTAGAATTGTATTTACATTGATTACATACAGCAAAAAGATTTTTTTAAACCTTAAACTTGGCTATTGGCAGTTTCAGGACGAAAAAGTAAAAAATTAAAAAGAAGAGGTAATCCCGTAATCAATTTTAAGGAACAAATCATTTTAAAATTACTGCAGTTTGATAAAATAGGTGTTGTCATAAATATTGCGATCTAAATGTTTTTCGTTCGGGATTATTCATCTTCAGACATGCGAAGTCCTCAATTGCAAGGAAGTCCTTAGCAAAAAAACATGGCCGTAGATCTATTACTTTAATTACTGGGGGCCTACCGCGAAAACCGAAATTCGCAAATTGCGGGGATCTTTCTCTTTTACTCTCACTAAGACGTAATTAGAGTGACAGAGAAAAATGCCCGCAATTGACGAATTTCGATTTTCCCGGTAGCCGCCCTGATCTTGCAAATTTGCCTTGTCTTGTTTGGTTTCCTCGCATTCGATATGAAAAGTAGAGTGTTTAACTCGGGTGAAAGGCACCATTTCCTTCTCGGAATATTGGCGCTCCCACTGCGATCGAACTCCAAACTACCTCGCCAGAAAAGGGTGCCTTTCATCCCTTGGTTTACAATCTCCTACACTCGGCTCTAAGACACTAATAATAAGGTCGTGTAAATATATTTTTGGAACTTTGGCTTGCAAAAATTATCTGTCGAGTATAAAAATACTTACTTTTAAACGTATCGTCATCGTCATAAGTATGCGTATTTTTAGTAACGGTTACTTCAATTGACTTAAAACCCACTGACTCCATTAGAGCAGTAACTTCGCTCGCCGGGTCCTATAATTAAAAAAAAACGATTATTATAATTTGTGTCTCCATTTCGGTCTTCTAATAGGCTTTCGTGGGGACTAGATATAACAGCCCTTAGGAGAGCTTTAATATCATGTAGAATGCCTGCTGGAACCCGTTCACAGGCGCAACAAATTGTTGCCAACAATAGACACCCAAGTGCTCTCAGCAGGTATTGGGACTATTCTAGAAAAAGTAAAAAGTATACCGGTCTATGAATTGAAGTTTGGGTGGACAATGAGACTATCTGTGTCCACCTACCATAACAATGCTAACACACACACCGCTAACTAGATGTGCCCCTGAAACTGCCGTCGTAAAGACGACCAGGAGCAACACCAGTGTGAGCGGCTCAGAGGTGTCAAGAGGTGTGCGCCGCTTTCTACCCATTGGCTGTTTACAGCCACTGTGCCAACTCACATCTTATGCATCTTTTACTTCCACCCCTGGAGCATATAGCTCTTATCCCTACCCTCTGGACGGCCAAAACGTCAAACGAATAAACCGCGAGCCAAGAATAGATTTCCATGACCAATCGCCTCCCGAGCAAAAACTGGTATAGTGGTTAACGGCTATGTATGATGAACCCTCGTGGACGTTCATGTTCGTGTCATCAACTAACCGGTCTTTCCACCGCGATACAAACGGCTGACATTTTTTTTAAATCATGATAGCACCTAAACTATCATCTGACAATGTATCAGCCGGGAGGCGATGACTGACGAAATATGCTCCTGGCCCGCGGTCTAGAAAGCTTTGGTTACTATTCAATAAATTGTGTAAAAATGTGGATTGTGGATATTATCAATATCTACACGGAGAAAAACCGGCCAAGAGCATGTCGGCCCATGCTCAGTGTAAGGTTCCGTAGTTAGTCCGTCAAAAAGACTTTTGGTAAAATCTCAAAACCGGCTGAACCGATCAGGTTCGCTATAATTTTCCGTGAAATTCTGTATTTACTAAGCTTCACTTTCACGATTATTTCCTATTTTTGACCCATGATTCAAAAGTTAACAGTCAGGTGGGGGGACAGATTTTCTTTTCTTTCAGAGCGATTATTTAGAAAAATATTAATCCAATTATCCAAAAATGGTTCTTACTCATAAAGACCCACCCATATTCGATTTGAAAGACCTATCCAACGACACCCCATACTATAAGTTGAAGGATTGAAGGGTTGAAGTGAAAAAAAATATGAATCCCCACTTTTCGTGTAGGGGAGCCACTCTAAAAAAAACATTTTTCTAGTTTTTATTTTACGACTTTTTTGGCGGAACTGATTTAAATTATACGTGCCAAATTTCAGCTTTTCAGGACTAACGATCACGGAGCAAAGCCGCGGACACATAGCGGACAGACAGACGGACATGATGAAACTATAAGGGTTCCTAGTTGACTATGGAACCTTAAAAAGGGCTTCCAAATCAAAACACTCACTTCAAATATCTCGTGTGATTGTCGTGACAAAACATCGTGTAGATATCGGCTAAAGAAAAGGTAAGTTTTATTTTGTCAAAACACGGTATCTGGAGATGCAGTGTTTAGTCAAATCAGGTTTTAAGAGCTACAGTGTAAATTACAATGAAGATTTTCAATGTTATTGGTAGAAAACCAGTTTACTCTACGCATGTACATATATGTATAATTATATAGATTTGGTTCCGTAAAATAATTTCACGATGTTACCATTACTTTACTGCTTCAATAGCTACCGAATATTATTCTAATATCATACCTGCGAATCATGATACGGTGAGATAAAGATATCGACGTCCTTAAGGTCTTCGGCCCATTTCTTTGTACGGGAAAGAGAGCGAAAGATATCGTAAACGAGATAACGTCCAAGGATAAGAAGAAGACAGCTACCACCTTCCTTCAAGGAATCATAGATATTCGAGAAAGCGTGCCTGTAAAAATAAGGTCGGTTAATCATTAAGAGCCTCTCGTCTTACGTCTTACATCTGCGATGTCTACCTAATCTTTTTTTTTAATCTCATTTATTTTATAAGCCATACATCTTATGATCAATTCGGAGTTGGATTATGACACGTTCCTACTGTATTAATATAATCAAAAATACTCATTTTAAGCATCACAATCCAAGATTAAATAAAACGAATACTCCACTAATTTCAACAATTTTGTGGTGAATTGAACCGTATCAAGAACTTGCATATAGCGAAGAGAGCAATTCTATATTATTATTGGGAATGTAATGTACTCGTATGAACATATAATATAAACAGTACTCAGGGCAGGGGGGGGGTA
This sequence comes from Cydia pomonella, assembly GCF_033807575.1. Lineage (NCBI taxonomy): Eukaryota > Metazoa > Arthropoda > Insecta > Lepidoptera > Tortricidae > Cydia > Cydia pomonella. Next base: position 23,558,757 of record NC_084706.1, on the reverse strand, counting down.
TCAGTACAGTACTTAGGGTTCCGTAGCCAAATGGCAAAAAACGGAACCCTTATAGATTCGTCATGTCCGTCTGTCTGTCCGTTTATGTCACAGCCACTTTTTTCCGAAACTATAAGAACTATACTGTTCAAACTTGGTAAGTAATGTATTCTATGAACCGCATTAAGATTCTCACACAAAAATAGAAAAAAAAAACAATAAATTTTGGGGGTTTTTCATCAAACCCATATGTGTACACATATGGGTTTGATAGAACCCCATATACGCGTGTGGGGTATCTATGGATAGGTCTGCAAAAATGATATTGAGGTTTCTAATATATTTTTTTTCTAAACTGAATAGTTTGCGCGAGAGACACTTCCAAAGTGGTAAAATGTGTGTCCCCCCCCCCCCCCCCCCCTTTAACTTCTAAAATAACAGAATGATAAAACTAAAAAAAATATATGATATACATTACCATGCAAACTTCCACCGAAAATTGGTACGAGATCTAGTAAGTAGTTTTTTTTAATAAGTCATAAATGGTACGAAACCCTTCATGGGCGTGTCCGACTCGCACTTGGCCGCTTTTTTTTATATAATGACTGTACGTGATAATGTAGTTATTGCTTCATAACTACATCAAAATCGAATTGGTTATGCATTGAAACGTGGAACATCTCTGAAAAAAAAGCAATTCGATTTGACCTCTATTCTAATACGAGTATACTCGTATCAGTCGAGATGCCTTTTTGTTCGAAATTAAATGTCAATTGCATACAATTTTGACATATCTCGTTAGTTTCTATCGAATGATACGGAAATAGGCCCCCGACTCTAGTTTGTCTCTGAATTAAAAAAAACTACATGCGTGAAAAAAGTTTTCATTTACCGCCATTTGACGTACAGTTTATCTTTTAATTCGTTTTAAGTGTAGTAGTGTTCTGTTGTTTTTAAGGTAAATTTAGCAAAAGTTTCGTGCACAATAATCGATAAAAATATTTCGGTGACGCCGCCACATAATCCACATATCCGCAAGTTCCGCCAAGAGAGCAACGATTTGGAAACGATGCCCTAACGGAGGCTGTAATTTGGGTTAGTGAATATTTCATAGAAAGTTTACAATATGTGTGTAGATAAAATGGTGTATGTAACTGTACATAATTAGGCATTAAAACACTCGTGTGATATTTTTAAGAAACTCACTTCGTTCGTTTCTTAAACCCACACTCGTGTATTTTAATGCCTTTTATTATGTAGCAGTCACATAAACTACTATTCTACTCATCGACTGTAATTGGTGAATTAAGATTTCGTATACCAAACTATAATTGCGTACGTTTCGAACCGACGAAATGGGTCACACATTAAATCTTTTGACTGTATGTTGTTATATAGTCAATCTATAGTAATGTCTACTTTAAATATATATATATATATTTAAAGTAGACAATGTAAAACATAATAAAAACACTTAAAGGCGAGTAGACGATCGTTATTTAATATGTTGTAACATGGGTTCAGTCAGCATAGTTTATGATAAATCGTTTTTTAGATCATAGTACCTGGGCGACCGAGCTTTGCTCGGTTATAACTATTTATTGTATTATGGTGGTCTATAGGTGATAATCTTAACTACATTTCTTTACTAAATTAAACTTGTCTAAAAAAATAAAAATTAAAAAATTATATATAAACTTGAACATATAAAAAAAACAAAAGTTAGTCACCGGGCGAGATTCGAACCCGTAACACTCGTTTAGCAGTCCGCGTCTTAACCCGTTGGACCAGACGGATAGTGGCCGTCAACACGAAATTAGCGACCATATTCTGCGCCGAAAGAAAAACGCATGAAAACTCGAAAACACGCGTTTTCCCAAACATAAGACTAATCTAGATAGATTGTATACCCCCAAAAACCCCCAAATACCAAATTTCAGCGAAATCGTTAGAGCCGTTTCCGAGATCACAGAAATATATATACAAGAATTGCTCGTTTAAAGGTATAAGATTACGGTTGCCAAAAATATGAATAGCAATCTTAAAGCCTTTCTTTGGTAACTTCATCGTTTCGAAACCTGATTAAACGCTTTGGTTTCATTGCGCCTAAATATCATAATGCCATTGTATTTATATCTCCTAAATTTCATAACAACTCAGTCTCAAAATACCTAAATGTCAAAAAGTATGTTTCATCAAATACCGAATAATCTGATAGATTTTTTTTTAAATATACTAAGTTTAATTATGTCTTAAGTGCCTTTTATAACCTTTGTCGTATTTACAATATTTTTTTATAATCTGCCGGAGCTAAAGACGGATAATATTGGAGAAAATAGCACTCATGAATGTACCTAGGTAAGTTGACATTTAGGTATTATGACACCACGTCAATTCGAAGTTTAGGCATTTTGGGAATGTAGTAATTTGAGGAAAAAAGTTAGGCATTCGGAGATTCAAACAGTTTGAATCTATTCACTTTTGAAATGTAGGAATTTTGATAAACGGGTAAAATGAAATTAATATTAAATGAAACAAAGCGATTAAACAACTTTCACTAGATAGAGATAGAAAAAAAAAAACAAGAACGCACCATTTGTGTTACAATTTGTGAACAAAAGCGCGCATTTTTATTTTTGATCGAACTCATCGATTAACAACTTTTTTTGTTAAATCTAATCATCATTGTATTTGTTAGACCTAGATGTGTCCGGGTAAACGCCGTATACAGATTAATATTCTTTAAATTTTCGGACATTACCCTAAAGGCTAGGGTAGTACAAATTATAACCCGGTAAACTTGAGTTTAATTACCTTCTAATCTAACATTACCCGTAACATATATATAAATATATTGAAGAAAGTAAGTAAGTAAGCACAGATCAGTTTTAGAAAATGCTAGAGATTTATATCCTCGAAACATAAGAAATTGTAACCGGCTCGTGGTTGATAAGATAAACAACGAAGAACAAGTCGATTTAGGAAGAATTGAACCGTGATGTGTGTAAACATTTACAATAAAATACGAGTACCACAACAGCTCAAAGAAGTGCCTGATAGTCAATTTAATAAAAAAATACGGGAGTGGCTTTTAGTGCATAATTAATGCATAAGACAATTATTATGATGTAATGTGAGACATAGGTAGTCCAGTTATTATTTAGGTAATTTAATTTAATTTAATTTTTTAGCTAAGTTTCAATGCATTATTTTGTACATAATTAATTAATTACGTAAATAATTGTAAATAATAATCGTAATTGTGTGTTTGCATGCTATAGAATCTATAGATTATGGCTGATTACGGAGTGTACACAAGAACATTGTAATGCCACCTTTAAACCAACCCTTTTTATTGCAAAATAAATATATTGATTGATTGATATTGTTTGGCGTATCTTTAGCAAATGATTGACGTACCTAAAAGTTAGAATCGGGCCGTACATATGTTAAAGATCTTTTACAGTACATATGGGGCTACTTTATAGCACTAGTGCGAGAAGTAGCATATTACGTTACTGTGTCGAACATTTAAAGGGCCATATGTACTGTAAAACGTTGTACGATACATGTGCGAATAGGTAATTCGCAACTCGTGTCGATTTAAAACACTCCCTTCGGTCGTGTTTTAATTTATCGCCACTCGTTTCGAATTTCCTATTTTTCGCACTTGTATCGTAATGTACTATAATATCATTGTGAAATCATGATTAACGAAAACCAATTACTTTAATATACATATAAGAGCACACAGATACCCGCCATACAATCGAAGTTACGGTCCTATTTTAAAACGACATGCTTAAAGTACTTGAAACTTGGCGTGAACATTATGTTGCTAGAAATTAAATAAACAAATATTTAAGAACAGTTACGTACAGACTAAGTTTCACAGTACCTAAGCTCAAGAAGGCTTGTGTTCTGGATACTCACAAGACGATATATATAATATTTAAATAATTAAAAACATAGAAAACACCCATGACTCAGGAGCAAATATTTGTGCTCATCACACAAATAAATGCCCTTACCGGGATTCGAACCCAGGACCATCGGATTCATAGGTAACCAGTTAGGCCAGATCGATCGTCAAATTATAATAAGTAGAAAAAAAATTTAGCGAATAGAATTTTTTGATACAAAACTTGCTCTATTTTCGACCAGACTAGTACTAGACATAGGCATGTTACGAAAATGTTCATGCCAAGTTTTTTTTTTTATATTCATTTTATTTTAAAATGAGAGCGTACCTTCGATTATATTGGCAAAGTGTTCGTGTGACTCTTAAGGGAATTAAACTATCTTGTATCTTTTTTCACATTTTTTTTAAACATGTACTTACTTCTGTTGTTTGATCCTTTGTAACGTGTACGAGGAGAACGCATGATCAAAGGCTCCTCTCAGGTGTTGCGGTATTTCCTGCGTAATATCCCACTCGATAAACTCAATCTTGTTAGTTCCATAGTTTTCATTCGCATATTCAACCATTTTTGCGCTTATGTCGCAACCTATTATCTTATTGTAACAGACAGGCAGATGCTTTTCCAATACGGTTGCAGTTGTGCTTCCATCGCCGCTTCCAAAGTCAACAATAAACGCGTTTTCTCGCCATTTATGGTTAATAGAGAATTCTCTTAAGGCTATATTTGCGTCTCGTTTGGGAAGGAAAGCGACTTGCCTGTATAATTGAGGGTAATCCATCTCCATGATTTCGATTTTTATGAATTCAAAAAAGTGTGTTCAATGGCGGCCGATATGCCTTGGTCTCTTCGTTACTAGTGATATGAAAAGGAAGTAGAGTCCATACAAACCGCTTATATACCTATCAACTTCTATTATCGAAAGGTCGAGGCCACTTAGTATCACAATACAGATAATAATATCAAAATAATACTAAAAAATCGGCCAAGAGCACGTCAACCAAGCTCAGTGTAGGGCTCCGAAGTTACCATTCTGCCAGAATAAGCTAAACGGGGGCTATTAGTAAGTATAAAGTACATTACAAGCATAAGGGAGTAACCTTCGCAGCGCTTTACTGTACGTTTTTTACTAAGAAGAGGAGACTATTTGCATTAACTCAAAAATGGCTGTACCGATCATGTTCGTTATAGTTTAAATTAAAGTATTTATTAAGCTTTTATGTTACGATTTTTTTATATATTTTTGGATCCATGGTTCAAAAGGTTAATGTACCGTCACGCTCTCCAGCAACCCTACATTGTGTTTTGTCATTTTTTTATTATATGAGGATTTAGTACACAATTGGTACTGAATTTGTACTTACCTACCTGAAAACATTTCTACCTCTATAGTTTAGGAGTACAAGCCAAAGGAAGTTGGGGTTGCTGTAGAGCATCTCTCCAGCAACCTAGTGAATTCCACATAGACCTGGCCTGGCCTAGCCCGGAATATTATGTACTCATGATTTTATCCCCAAATGAGCAAATTTAGTCTAGTTTACTAATACCTCTTATAGTTACCAGGAAACTTGCAAATAAAGCCAACTCTCGGCATCGGTAGAAGCTTTACAATGCTGCCGTTTTACGTTGTAGTGTTGTTTCTATAGTGCGTGAGATCATCAATATAGTGCGTGAGTTCCCAATAAGCGCTCCCGAAAGCAACATTAGATACATTACAGAAAATGTATGTAGCAATATATATACTTCAATGGCAACTATTGTAAGGATTTTAGTGAAGAGTATATTGTTTAAGTACATGACATTTTTATACATACTAGCTTTAGCCCGGGCTTTACACACGTAAAGCAAAAAAAAAGTTCTCAGTTTGACCTGTATGTATGTATGAACGCATATAGGTATGTATGTTTGTCCGCGATTATTAGATTTAGAATCATGTTCTGAAAAAATGCATGAAGTATTCCACAACTTTATACTTGTTAAAGTACTTCCTTATGAACAACATTTTTAGCCATGTTTGAAAGTGGTAGCAATAGAACCAAACTTTGAGGTGATCTTACACGGGAGCACGTCACATAGAACTGACCGTGGGAGAAACAGTCCTGTCGTAGTATCTATTAGGATAACGCGGGTCTCGAAAATACCTCAAAAGCTAAGAAAGGCTGTCTGTCAATCCATCTGTTACAACCGAATTGCTCCGAAACTACTGGACCGATTGAATTGACCAATTCAACATTATTAAACGTCCCAAATAACAATAAAACTACACCCATATTGATATTTAGTCATTTGAACCCGGTCGCACCCCAAAAGGGGATTTGTATTTCACGTCCACCTCTTTAGATTTTACAATCGTTGTTATTTTCGTTATCAGCGACCCGATAAACCATAGAAATAATACCCATGTTGATTTTTAGACTTTGTCACCATATTTCTTTCATCACTTTAATTTTGATGTCCATCGCTTCAGCATAATATATTCTAGATTTATGGGTTTCGCGCTTTTTAAAATATTTTTTTGTTTTGCAAATTTTGAAAAAAAGGAAAACCTATAAACCTAGTTTTTCGTTCTGTCAATAACATACTAAAATAAAACCGGCCAAGAGCATGTCGGGCCACGCTCAGTGTAGGGTTCCGTAGTTACTCTTCCGTCACAATAGGTAAGCTAAACTGGAGGTTAAAGTATAGCAAATTGTTAACCAAGGGATGAAACGGTACCTTTCACCTGAGTTAAACAAATAGGCAAATTTGCATAATCAGTACCTAATTAAAATAAGTCTTTTTACTATGAAGGGAAAACTTTTTGCGATAACTCAAAAACAGCTAAACTGATCATGTCCGCTATAGTTTTCATTTAATGTCTTTCTTAAGTTCTACTTCCACGATTTTTTTCATATTTTTTGGACCTATGGTTCAAAAGTTAGAGGGGGGACACATTTTTTTTTTTCTTTCGGAGCGATTATCTCCGAATATATTCACTTTATCAAAAAATGTTTCTTGGAAACCCCTATTAGTTTTGAAAGACCTTTCCAACGATACCCCACACTCTAGGGTTTAAGCGAAAAAAAAATTTCGCCCCCACTTTACGTGTAGGGGAGGTACCCTAAAAAAAATTAAATTTTTAGATTTTATTGTACGACTTTGTCGGCTTTATTGATTTATATATCCATGCCAAATTTCAGCTTTCTAGCACTAACGACCACGGAGCAAAGCCTCGGACAGACAGACAGACAGACAGACAGACAGACAGACGGACATGGCGAAACTATAAGGGTTCCGTTTTATGCCATTTGGCTACGGAACCCTAAAAATGCCTTTCCATGACTACACAAAAGACAGGGAAGGGCAGGCCACAGACTACGTGGATGACCAACGTCCAGAAGGACATGAAAGAATGTGGCCTGTCTGTCGACAATGAAAAACAGCGGAATAGATGGCGCCTTAAAACCTTAAAATCAAGAAAGCCGACCCCGCGTAACGGGATAAGGCGAGGAAGAAGAAGAATAACATACTAAAAAACCATGGAGAATGGAAAATATTTAGAAGTGGAAAAACGTTATCTCTTTTTGTATGGACGATCACGTGGTATACTTCCCTCTTAATAATTTAGCTAGGTACCTATAGTCGTTAGATTTGTAGCTGGCCCTCAACGGCTTATCCATTGTCCATTGTTAACTAAAACGGCGCGTGCCACTCCCTGCAAAAAAAAGGGCCCGGTCACTTTAACCGATTATTTAATTACAACTCCTATGGTAATTGAAATAAGATTCAAAATGAACAAATGGAAAAATAATTTGCAAGTTCTTGTGTGGTCCCTATACGGTTACTGAGTGCCGGCGAGTCGAACGCTACCGAACCAGCCTAAAATGTGTCCTCGATATGCGTAACAAAGGCGCGTTATCGGAAAGCACACCTACACTGGTTTTTTACAGCGTTAGACTAGCCCGCGCTCAGGTGCCAATTAGAATTATACGACCCTTTTTTTTTTTACAGGTAGTGGCACGCGCCGTTTTAGTTAACAATAGACAATGGATAAGCCGTTGAGAGCCAGCTACAAATCTAACGACTATATATTATGCATGCCAAGTTTCGTGTTTTTTCCGGTTTTAAGCTTACAAGACGAAATATATATTGGGTCGCCCGGCGTAGCTCGACCTACGCTGAATACTGATACGGCATCCATTACTTTATACCTACGTTAATGATGCAAAATCCTTATCTACATTATGTTTCCATGCAATAAACGCGTGAAACCAAATACGATTTCAAGAAATAAATTTACTACTTTGGGTTCCGTAGTCAACTTAGAACACTTGTAATTTCACCATGTCCTTCTGTCTGTCTGTCAGTAACCATTAGTAGATACTAGATTGCTGCAATTTGGCATGCATATGCATAAAATTACAATTCTATTCGTTTATTATTTTTAAGAAAACAGTGATTTTTGTTAGTATTACATAAAAAAAAACTTAAAAACTATGTTAAAACTTAAAAGTTATGTTGGACTTAACTAAATTAATTTAGCTAACATGGGCAACATACATGGTCAGCAATCATCCTCAGAATGCTGTTTGTGCTGTCCCTGGTTCTACGCAGTAATGAGGCCGCTTTCTTCCCTATAATTGATGCAAAGCCGTCGGTTCGTGGCTCCGCAAACATGGCGGAAGCGCTGCACAACCTAGGTAGCCCAACCAGCACTCTGAATGCGTTGTTATACACCACTCGCAAAGCATTATAAGATTTTTGAGTATCGCTGACCCAAAGGCCGCCTGTGTAAAAAGATGAACAAAATGATGAAATTCAGAAATATTATACTATAGTTGTAAACTAAATTAAAATGTACTGTTTGTATTTTTTAAATATTTTATGTAATTTTCATAATATACAATTAACATTTTTTGTAGATTTTCCGATTTTAAACTCCTTCACCTTAGTGATAAAATCCATTTCAGCTAACTAAAGGCTCATTCTAAATCTACTGTAGTGGTCGTGGCAAATTACTTCTATACTTTACGCATTTCCACTTCTTTTCCAGATATCAAATTATTTAAGATTTTTAAAGTTGAAACGCCAACGTTTTTCTTCAACACATTCTGATATTTATTGTGAATAACTTTACCTTGAGGATGTACGGTCGAGGAAATTGATTATTTAGCAATTTGCGGTTCAAGTAAATTTGGTTGTACGTACTTATGCTAAGAACTGTCCAATGTAAAGTGAACCGTAAACTGCTAAAGAATCAATTTCCTCGACCGTACACGTAATCTTGACAAGTGCACTTTCAACTTTTGGACGATATTTAAACTGTAGAGCTAAGATGGTCGGCTCTTTGTCATTTGCTCACGGCTCACGTTCTAACAAGTATGTAAGTGCGAAAGTGACGGGCATAGTGACAGGCGACAAAAAGCGGCCAAGTGCGAGTCGGACTCGCCCATGAAGGGTTCCGTACCATTTATGACGTATTAAAAAAACTACTTACTAGATCTCGTTCGAACCAATTTTCGGTGGAAGTTTGCATGGTTTGCATATTTTTTTGATTTTTCATTCCATTCACTTTGGAAGTGTCTCTCGCGCAAACTATTCAGTTTAGAAAAAAATTATATTAGAAACCTAAATATCATTTTTGAAGACCTATCCTTAGATAGCCCACTTTTTCAGTTCTAAGTATGGGGAACCCCCAAAATGTATTGTTTTTTTTCTATTTTTGTGTAAACATCATAATGCGGTTCATAGAATACATCTACTTACCAAGTTTGAACAGTATAGCTTTTATAGTTTCGGAAAAAAGTGGCTGTGACAGAATCGGACAGACAGACGGACATGACGAATCTATAAGGGTTCCGTTTTTTGCCATTTGGCTACGGAACCCTAAAAATGGAACCATGATAACACCGCTGATTGACTTGAGTCAATGTCAAATAGCGGTCGTTTATAATTGCGATAAGCAAATATGATATGAAAGAGGTTTGTAAGTTATGAGCAGTGTTGCGCAAAAATCAATTCGAATAAGAATAAGAATAAAAACAGAAATTTTATTCTTATTCCAACACAATGGAATTAGAATAAACTCATCCCTTTTTATTTTAAAATAACATGAAATGGAATAAATCATGCAATTTTTATTTTAAATGAAGAATAAAAGACAGCATAATTATTCCAGAAATGGAGTTATTCTAAATAAGGTTTTAATGGAATAACATGTTATTTAGAATAAGAATGAAGTTTGAAATTGTCGTTAGGTCAATCTTGCGAGTCGATTTACTACCACTTCCTGACGTTGGATTTGGCTCAAATTTCGTATATTTGAGTATCTCTCCCACTCCCACTCCCACCATTTGGAGCTTACTGTCTATTTTTTGGAATTTGTAAGAATAAAATCAACGTGATTTTATTCTTACAAATTCTTATTCCAATCATGATTTTATTATTGTATGCCCAACACTGGTTAATGAGGAAAGTATCTACATATTTAGAACTGTCACTCTTTTACTACATATTACGATTCCCGTGAGAATAATAATATTGTATGTAATTAGTTAACTGAAATAATATATAATGTAAACTTACCTAGAATGTTACCTTAGGTACCTGTAGGTATATTGTGTAACAACTTGGCATGTAAGATTATTATCTTAAATTAAATTTATTGATAAAACTTTTTAGTTTTATCAATAAATTTCTGATTCAAAAATTGTTCGTATGGATTGTTCGATATTTAATTAAGCACTAAGAAAAGTGCATTTTTGCTCCCGTCATTCGGGCTTTGTTTATCAAACGTGATAATGTTTGTGATAAAAAAGAAATTTAATGCAATCAGCTTAATTGATGATAGGATTAAATAATGTAAAGATTATCAAGGTATATAAATACAGCGACAGATCTATTCAGGCCTTTTCAAATTGACTTCTCTTCTATTTAAGGTAACTAGTACTTTCTCTTTGGAATAACATGCGTGACCTAAAGATGTATCAACAGATGCATGCAATGCCCGCTGGGGATGTTAAAGCAACGCTCGAGGAGTTCTCGTTTCCTTGGAACAATAACGCTACAATCCTGGACATAGGATGTGGCGATGGTAGTATTACTGTGGATATTTGGCAATCGTACGCACCGAAGGACTTTAAAATGATTATTGGTAGCGATAAAAGCCAATTATGTGTGGACTTTGCAACGGAGCATTACAAGAGCGAACGTGTTCAATTTCTGAGGCTGGACATAGAAGAAGAGGTACAAAAGGAACTAGTGGGAAGCTCCGACCATGTAGTCTCTTCTTACACTTTTCATTGGGTGAATTTGCAAGAGTAAGTACCTATCAGGTCCCTTATACATTGAATTGAATAATGCTTTGTTAATGTACATTTCGAGATAAAATGTAATGCTGTACTATTAGTCTTAAAGGTCAAAATTCTTCTCCCTGTCTTTTTTTGTCCCCAAAAAATGTGACTGGAGCTTTTTGTATGGGATGAAATTTTTTTTTTAATGTTCCCCTGTTATAAAATAAAATCTACAGCTAGAAAGACATGCAACAGTACTCAATTTTTTTATTTAAAGACATAAATACAAACGTGACGAATAGTCACAACAAGACAACGAAAAAAAAAAAAGAGACAACGAAAATATTTTTTTCTACTCGTCAACTGTAATGCTTGAATTGAGATTTCGTATAGCAAACTATAATTGCGTACTTTCATGTATGAGATACAAACTCAACTATAAGATTCTTTTCGATACGTTGTAGTCAATTATATAAAAAAAATTAGCAATCACGTGTCGCCTTGCTCCCATTGAAAAGACAAAACGCGCTCCGCGGAGTTTATGTTTTTTGTAATACATTTTTGTCTACTGACATACTTACCAATTTTCATTAATTATGTAGGTTTCATAGAAATAAAAAGTATTATTTTAGATGACTCTTAGGAAAAGTATTGTATACAATAGTGATATAATCGAGCTTCTCAATCTCGTACCTTACTTAGGCAAATCAGTAAGCTTCGTTGCCTAAATACAGTACTCGACTGAAAAAATATATATATATATATATATATATATATATATATATATATATATATATATATATATATATCACGATTGTATAAAATACTATAGACCAAAAAATTATCAAAATTACAATTCTTTCTTCATATTTCTAGGACTGCATTCTCAAACGTGTACAAGCTCCTGGCGGAAGGCGGCAGTTGCCTGTTAATTTTTCTAGGATATTTCAAGCCGTATGAAAATTATCGCACACTTTCACGTTTAGAAAAATGGAGTGCAGATCTAAAAGATGTCAAAACTAAGTTTATGTCCCCGTATCATGACTCACAGGTAAGTATTATTTTCTTAGTAGTTAACTATTTATTTATTTTTATTTATTTATATTTTTTAGCTGTGGTGGCCGAGTGGATATGACGTCCGACTTTCAATCCAAAGATCGAGGGTTCAAATCCTGGCTCGTGAGCCAATGAGTCTTTCGGAACTTATGTAAGGAAAACATCGTGAGGAAACCAGCATACATCTGCGACGAAATTCAAAGGTGTATGTGAAGTCCCCAATCCGCAACGGACTAGCGTGGGGACTATAGCGCAAGCCCTCTCGCGCATGACAGGAGGCCTGTGCCCAGCAGTGGGACGTACTCGTATATAGGCTGAATTATTATTATTATTATTGTTGGTATTTCTTTATTTTCTCTCCGAATTGAAGAATTTTTGTTTCCATTATTATTAACTATTTATGATTAGTAATTTGCAAGTTGCAGAACATTCATAAAATTTCCGATAATTTCTAAAAAACTTACATGAAATATTCTCTTGCAAGTTTCCATTTAGAAAGTTCCCGTCAGATTAGGGGTTATTATTCAATGTTCTTATTCATTTAACACTTACATCGTTCGATGGCGTCTATTTCAAGTGTCATAGATGTCGAAACTAACTGTAAGAAGGTTTGGGGAAAATATTTCCTCATTTTGAAGATTCTCTTTGGCACATTGCTATTTACGATACGTGGTATTCTTGGTGGGTGTTGATTTATAAATTGTAAGTTTAATATAGGTTTTATCCTTTAAATAGAAATATTTTGAAATGTGTTGCTTAGTAATATTATATACATATATATTTGTGTCTCCTCCCCTCTCGCTTTCCAATCCTCCCTGTGCCGAGCAAGATCCCGCCAATTCCGCTGAAACCTATCCAAGTCGTCCCGCCATCTCTTCCTCGGTCTGCCTCTGCCACGACTACTCTGGGTATGCCAGCTACTGGCTATTTTGACCCATCTGTCATCATTTATCCGGGAGACATGTCCAGCCCAGTCCCACTTTAGCCTGGCGGTCTTCATCCCAACATCGACGACACGGGTTTTGGAGCGAAGCTCTGTGTTCCTCACCCTGTCAGATCTTCGGATACCCAGAATACTCCGCTCCATTGCCCTTTGGCAAACCTATACATGAAATTTAAATGTACCTGCATAAATCAATAATAATAAATAAATAAATAATTCTTTTGCAATTTGCAACACGCTGACATGAAATTAACAGTGACTAATTTATGTTAATAATAATTCGCCGAAAACAATATTTGTATTTAGTCTTAGTTTCAATATTATGTTGTTTGTAAGTTGTATTTTCAAAATATTTACATTAAAAAAAAGTTGTTCGTTTAAGTGACTCCAAATTCCAAAAGGATGTTTTTATTACCTCAGAACTCCGTGAGAACTACCTCATTACTTAACTAATTTGATTTTTTTTTTCAGTTCGGTCTCATTTTTGACAAAATATAGTTCTGATGATGGGACCCATGAGCAATCGCTAGGGTACTCCACAAGTCTTATAGGCATACTAATATTTGCCAAATATCGAGTTATTTTTTAATCTAAAACCAAAATGGAACTCCTCGGCAATAAATTGTTTACATTTTGGGGCTAATTGTGATTTTTATGAGATGCAGTAGGATTGTAAATAATTTTAATGGCATTTCAAATTGTTTCTGAAGTTAGTATTTTTCTATGAAATATTATTTTATGGGATTGGGCGGGACACGTCTGTAGGATGCACCCGGACAGATGGGCCAAAATAGCGACCGAATGGGCACCACAGATCACCCGAGGCAGAGGAAGGCCAAAAACGAGATGGCGAAACGACCTGGACTCATTTCGTGGCGACTGGCGGGAGCATGCACAAAGCCGTGACGAGTGGCGGAAAACAGGGGAGGCCTTTGCCCAGCAGTGGAACACAATGTAGGCTATTTAAAAAAAAAATTAATACGTTTTTAAAACATAATAAATTGATATTTTTCTAATTTACAGGATCCACAAAACGAAATAATTGAGGTCATGCAGCGAGTTGGCTTTAAAAATATCAGAGTAAAATTGCATCACAAAACCTTTGATTATGCTAGCGTTCAAGATTTTAAAAGTGAGTATTAGACTTTACAAGTAAAAGATATATTGGATGGCAGTATGGCTGGCTTTAACCAAGAGCAATTATTATCAATTTCCTAACCGTTTGAATTATTTGGATATCTGAAACTATAAAATCTATTGCTTGTATTATAGATATATTTCCTTAAGTATTTTTTTAAATGTACCTACCTACTGTCCTAGAGTTTATTATATATATATAAAATATAGGTAGCGCTGCTATCGTTTATTAAGATCTGTTTTCTGTAATTTTGGTAAACACTTCCAACAATGCCAAATTAATCCAAAAATGTAAAATGCAAAATGTTGTTTTGCCAACGTGTATTGTATAAAAAAAATGTAGGTACATGTAATACACGATGGCGCAGCCGCACGGCCTGTTAAGTCATTTCTCAGATGTGCCGTACGCGCTATATTTAATTTCGCATCTTGGAAGTTTTTGGTAATCCAGATTTCAATCGTATAAGTACAATAAATAACAGGTTTATTAGAGACATTAATTTCATGCAAAGTAGAATCGATGGACATCTTCCAAGAATTCATGCATATTCCCAATTAGCAAAATGTTATCATCCCACCAACTCGGTAATGACGTGTGCATCCTCTTTCAGATATGATGAAGTGTCTGAATCCCTTCGAAGGTCTGAAGGATAAGTGGAACGACTTTATGGATGACTACGTGAAATTGGACCCTAAAGCGGGAAATATCAGCTATCAGTTGTTAGTTGTTAGTGGTACCAAGTAATAAATAAATTAAATTAAATCATTTATTTCGGATAACAATACCCATACATTACTAATTACATAATATAATTAAAAAATATTTAAAAAAATATTACGTGTGTGTGTGTGCGTGTGTTAGCTCCGATGCACGACTGGACTGAATGAAAGGCCGGTTGACAGCTGACTAACTTTATTAGATTATCTTCCTATGCATCATTATTGATGATGTAGAGGGTGCTTTCGACAATACACCCACAGAGACCATACTTAATGGTATGAAATCAAAGGGTGTTGACGAAACCACCACCAGATGGGTACATAGCATGCTCTCGAACAGAGTAGCCACTCTGACCCTCAATACTATAGAGCATGAATTTTATACCACAAAAGGGTGCCCACAAGGAGGCGTTCTTTCCCCTCTATTATGGACCCTGGCAGTGGACCAACTTCTTGCAATTATGTCAGGCCAAGACTATGACACACAAGGATATGCCGACGACCTTGTAGTCATCATCAAAGGCCCTTGCCTCCACACAATATCAAACCTAATGCAAGGAGCTCTAAACACAATATTCAAATGGTGTAGAGAAAATGACTTGTCCATTAATCCGAGCAAGACTGTAATAGTACCATTCACAAGGAAACGAAAGCTCGAAAAGCTCACAGAACCAAGACTTAATGGACAAATAATACCATTCTCAGACGAGGTCAAGTACCTAGGGGTCACTTTCGACCAAAAGTTAACTTGGAACCCTCACCTAAGAAATATTATACAAAAAGCGAAAATGGCCATGTGGTCATGATGTCGAATGGCAGGAGCAAGATGGGGCATAAGACCCAAAATTGCTATGTGGTTATACACAGCGGTTGTGAGGCCCATAATTACCTACGCCTCCGCAGTCTGGTGTAACCAACCAAAAGACGGCAATAGAAACTCTAAACAGCCTGCAGCGCACGGCATGTTTAACAGCAACAGGCGCCTTCTCCTCGACACCGGGGGCGGCCCTAGACGCACTGCTCGATATTATACCACTCCACTTGCAGGTGCAAAAGGAGGCTAAGCAATGCGTCTACAGAATATGCACGCTAAACAGGCCAAAATGGCGCTCTCAAGCATTAACCAAACTAAAGGCCTGGGTTTTTGCAAATAGAACCCTTAGCATGCCCACCGATGACACGCACACTGAATGTCAGTTTAATAAACTGTACACAGTAGAAATACCTCCTAGAGACAAATGGACCAGCAACCAAATGTTCGTCGAAGAGGGAAGCCATATTTGGTACACGGATGGTTCCAAGAAGGGCATTGATGTAGGATGTGGGATCTATGGTGAGAGACCTAAGCTCAGAGCCAGCGTCAGCATGGGCACACAGGCCTCAATCTTCCAGGCTGAAGTCTACGCCATCAACAAATGTGCGGAGATTAACTTGGATAAAAACCTACGACACCAACAGATCTACATCAACTCAGACAGTCAGGCTGCTCTGCTGGCACTAGAATCCCTTGAGTCAAACTCAAAACTAGTCCAGAACTGTAAAACAAACCTCAATGCACTGGCAAACTCCAACAAAGTCACACTTAGATGGGTACCAGGGCACTCCGACATTAACGGAAACGAAGAAGCGGACGAACTTGCTAGAAAGGGCGCAGACACACCCCTGGTCGGCCCAGAACCGTTCTGTGGAATCACAAAACGGGATGCATATTCACTGCTCAGCAATTTAGAAAAAATAAGGGCAAACGATTGGTGGAAGTTCGTAAAAGGACAAGAACACTCGAAACCTTTAGGCGGGCCAGGGCAGATTCGTATTGAGACAGTTTCGTTTTTGGGCCCGAATCTGAGTAAGCCCGACTCTGTAGAGGCCAGATTCGCCATAGGTATCTTTCTGAACAAAACAATATCGACATACGACTTATTATATAGAAGTCACTTTCTTTTTAAAACAATTTCTGAGTAGGTCAGATTCGTATATGGTCCCGTGACATGACAGTAATACGTCTGATTGGTAATAAGTTGGGATCGGATTTATGCAGTTTCTTATCTCATCCGATTAGCAACGATTCGATTAAAATATTAAGCAGATTCTTTTAATGATGAATTCTGGAAATAACGCTTTCTTATTAGGACAGATTTTATGTATATTTAATTTCGAAAAGGCCAGGTACAATCAGCAGATATCTGAGATACTGGCCACTTTAAGATTAAATATGATAAAGTAATTAATAGATAGTTCTTAATGACAATGTCACAATGGTTATGTGATTTTCTGACCTACTCAGAATCCGGCATTATGAGAATCTGAAGAGCTAGAAATTTGAGATCTTAATAACCTGACATCTTAGGAACTTGGATAACTAATAAAATGCTCTATACATTATCGAACTTACTCAGAATCAGAATTAAATAGAAACTGGCAACCTTAGAGTCATACTTACTCAGATTTTGGCCTAAAACTCAACTGGTTTAATACGAACCCGTCTTGCCCCGCCTAAAGGACTCGAAAGCTCTAATCAAAGGGTTCAACAGCAAAAATGCTAGGGAGCTTCTAGGGCTCAAAAGACACAAAGCCTGCGCGGTGACCAGAATTTTGACTGGACACTGTAAATTGAACAAACACATGTTTCAAATTGGAAAGAAACAAGACGCGACATGCAGGTTCTGCCATGAGTCAGAGGAGACTGCAATGCACATTCTCTGCTCCTGTGGACCACTAATGTCAAAAAGAAGTACCCACCTAGGGCGGCACGTATTGCAACCCTATGAGGTACAGAACATTACGGCCCAAAGAATCTGGAATTTCCTGGATTCAACGGGCATCAGTAATGAACTTTAAAGGGCTGTCACAATAGACCAATGCCTGGTCGACGTGGCATTCAAAGGCCCACAAACTACAATAATAATAATAATAATGCATCATTATTTTGGTGGCCGGTTATTGTGAATAAGAAACATATAACATATCTCACACCGCGAATTTTTAACAAGATTTCCTTTGAAGACGAGTGTAACAGCAAAAACGTGTTAAAAACGAAACCACAGATTATATAATAGTTCTTACGAACAGATACTTATCTCTGAAAGAAAACGCAAATACCTACCGTTTTAATACCTACACAAAAATACAATGGAGTGACCTTCAACGCGCCGCTCCCCGCACCGCGTGCACCGGCACAACGCTAGGGTTGCCGCCGCTTAGAAATGATTTTACAAATAAGTACTTACTTTATCTATATATTCTAGAGAAGTTAATTCTCTGCCTACTTAAGTAGGTACTAATAAAAGTTTTAATAGTCAAACTAGCATTAGAACGTGCCATTTGTTGTATGAAAGGTTAGCGTAAAATAACTATGAGCAAGATCAGTAAGTAAGTAAGTAGGTAAGTACCTAAATATTCTTTATTGTGCACCATACAGTTAAAAAATACACTGAAAGCGAAATACAAGCTTAAGACTACCTACTCTTACTTAAGAACAGGCGGTCTTATCGCTAAAAAGCAATCTCTTCCAGACAACCAAGACAAGAGATAAGTTGCAATTCATAAGTAATTAAAATATTCCGTTTATGCGTTTCATTCCGACGAGTGACTGCGAAACATTATAAAAAGCCGTATCTCCGTGAAGTAACCGCAGCGTTTACGCCGTTTTATAAACCGCACAATAAACCCAGCAAAAAAATATTGTAAAACTTCGTTTGAAGTTTAAAACTTGATAGGTATTTATGTTACACAATAAAGAAAGATATTATAGAAAACATAAATAGACATACATCTTATATCGTAATTAAATAAAATAACAATAGGTACTTATACTGAGAATGTCTACTTACTTTTCCGATCTATCGGAAGAGCAAAAACGATATTTTTATTAGTTTTTTTTTTTGCATCCATCCACACTACAAGCTGTGTTATTTGTTCGTGACGAAGATATTTCTTTCGCATACATTTTGGCATATTCGAGCGCGCGGCAAAGCGGCGTGCGTACGTGAGCGCGTGTGACAACCAACTGGCTTGCTTTTGTACCGTGAACGGGACGAGATTCGTAGGCATAAATCCGAGCTCGCGCGGAGAGTTCCATAGGCCTGACGAAACTGAAAAAGTTTAGCAACTTTTGAGGCACGTTTTGAGTTGAAGTATTAAGTAGCCTAAATACCTCAACTCAAAACGTCCCTCAACTTAAAAATAATAAAATAAAATATAAAACAATCCCAATCTTGGGCAACTAGTTTTTACATTTGGAGATAAGAAAAACAGTACAAACCTACATACATACATATAGTACTTAGAATAAGTCATAATCATAAATACTTAGATAAATAAATAGTTCATAAGATAAGATCGGATAGGTACACAAAAACTGTAAGTGGGTGCAACATTCGCCGATAAACGTTATGTTTATTTATTAAGTACAACCAAATCGTATATATTACATATGTTACATCACAATAATCTTAAAGTACTTCACCTGCGACAATTACTTGGGGCCTCAATCGAGGACCCACCCTGACGACCCAGCCATGTTCATGGCTGGCGGTTTTGACACCGCTGCAGGGGGCCAACGCCCCGAACAGCATCGCCAATCCCCTGAGAGGGAATTGAGAAGACGTCCACTGCTGGTCGTTATCAGTCACTTATCAGAAGTCGACCGGTACACATCTCCGCATATTTTCCCGTGAAGAAGACCTGGAAAAATGGAAACCACTGAAGCTGAAGTCCGCCAAGTCGTCCAGCTCCTGCAAGAGGGGCATAGCCAACGTTCAGTAGCTGCCGCGCTGAATTTAAGCCAATCTACAATTTGCAGAGTTTACCAGAGGTTCCAGCAGACTGGATCCTTTACTTCAAGACCAAGAAGCGGTCGCAGAAAGTGTACATCAGAGAGGGACGACCGCTTCATTGTCACAACATCTCTCCGAAATCGACATTAGACAAGCGTTGCCATCCAGCAGCGTCTGCGTGAGCTACGAGGAGTGGCGACCAGTGAGTGGACAATTAGAAGAAGACTTAAGAAATCGAACTTGACACCCAGGAGGCCTGCAACGGGGCCCAGATTGCTGGCGCGACACCGTACAGCCCGAAGAGAGTTTGCTGAAAATCATATGGACTGGACCATTGAGCAATGGACCCCAGTTCTCTTCTCGGACGAGTGCATAATGTGCTTGAATGGATGTGACCGAAGAGGAAGAGTCTACAGAAGGCCAAAAGAATGGATTGCTCAATGTTGCTTCTCCGAAAGGGCCGCCTATGGCGGTGGATCTGTAATGTTCTGGGCGGCATTTCCTACGACGGGCGGACAGAGCTGGTTTTCGTGCCTGGCGGGGGCCGTGGCGGTGGATTGACCGCTGCCAAGTACATCACTTATATCCTGGAGGAACATGTTGTTCCTAATGCCGGTATTTTTGATGAGGGGTTCATCCTAATGCAGGATAATGCCCCGTGTCATAACGCTAGGGCCACTGCAGCCTACCTTCTCGATGTGGGCATCGACACCATGGACTGGCCAGCGATGAGCCCGGACCTTAACCCCATTGAACACGTGTGGGATTACCTGAAAAGGATGGTTCGGAAGCGGTATCCTGGCCCGGCCAAAGTTGAGGAGCTGAAGGGAGCCTTGCTGGAGGAGTGGGATGCTATTCCTCAAGATAAAAAGTAAGTTATACTTACACATCATATGTAGACGGGGTAAAAGTTACATATACTTCTTAAACGACAAATTTGACAAACATGTATTGTTTGATAAAATCACATAAGGTGTGTCACACTAGGCGTGGTCCTTGACTCCCACCTCAACTTTCATGACCATATGACTACTACAAAAGGTTAGAGTATGAAATCAGGAATTCTAGGGATTTTTGTGACCCAAGTACCATAAAGCTCCTGTACTGTGCCCTGGTGAGAAGCAAAGTCGAGTCCGCCTCCGTTATTTGGAACCCTTATGAGGCATCTTATGTCTTACTTCTGGAGAGAGACAAAAAGTATTCTTAGGGTTCTTCTATAAAATAATATATGGGTACTATCCGTTTTTATACCCAACCAAATATTTGCTAAGCATACTGGGTTTCATTCAACTCTTTGGAGGAAAGACGCACTTTTGCACTTCTCACTACTGCTTGCTGTATCCTGCGCGGGGAGTCGGATTGTATCGAGCTGGCCTGGCGGAGCAACTAGTACGTCTGTACGTTCCCTCACTGACCAGACTCGAGTTCAGACCTCGTGACCGTTGTCTCCTGGCAGTCCCGGCATCGCGTACTGGATCACGTAGGAATTCCCCTCTGGTTATTAGTTCTTTGCTCCTTTTGAATGCGCTCGTCGCATCAGCCTCTCAGTGTGATTTATTTGCAGGCAGGCAGCTACTTGTGTGTGATGAATGTTTGTGGTTTTGTGAGAAGATGGATGCAAGCCCTTTTACAGTTTAAAGTGTGCTTATTATTTTTAAGATGTTAATATTGTAATCTGTGATAAATTGCATATTGTTTAAATATTATGTGTATGTGTCTTTTAATTTTCTGTGTAAGTTAGCAGTGGTTTGGTATTTTTACTGTTTAATTCGTTTAAAATAAATAAATAAAGAAAAGCTTGCTTTCTGTACATTTGAAAAATAGTCGTTAAATAGACGTCAATTGCTTAGGATAAATATCTATCTCATTTTTTCAGTCCGCATTACAGCGATATTTCATTATATACGAATAGTAAAAAAGTAATAGAAATCCTGTTAGTTACTTCAAATAATGACCAAAGTTGACGAATATCATATCAATATTATATACTTAGTTAGTTAGTGCGTGTTATTTTTCTTTGAACAGAAGGGGAACTGACATGATAATACACATTTAAACAAAATCAGTGATAACAACACTCACAAGCACTGTAATGCATACAGAATGAATACAGAAAAAGAACACACATTACATTAGGTAACAACAGGCGGTCTTATCGCTCAAAAGCGATCTCTTCCAGACAACTTTGGTTAGCAGGAAGCCAATAACTTACAACAATGAACGGATAGTGCTCATACGAGATTAGAATAATACTAATAGAAACAGCATCACATATCAAGCATGAATATAGATGTTGAAGAATTATACTAAATAATATATATATATAACATACATACCTACTTATAATACATATACATAAATAAATAAAGGTAAATTAAGGCATGATAATAACGCAATCACTCGCCGAAGATGTGCCCCTGTTAGTCCATCGTTGTCCCGTTGATTTCGCCGTTTCAATGATATCCCTAAACTGCTTCAAAGTTCAAACCAATTACGCCCTGTTCCTGAACGACAGCTATCTATGCCACCTCCCGCACCCTGTATGGATTCATCGCCTGCTGCAGGATGCTTCTGACGCCCTAGGGCATTGGTACTGACTGTGGCGTGTCGAGATTAATCCTGAAAAGAACGTGGGCATCATTTTTTCCAGAACCTCTACTTACAACAAAATGATAGCCTCAATTCCCAATGTTACCCTCTGCGGCCAGCTCATCCGCTGGAAAAATGAAGCAAAATACCTAGGAATCATACTAGACAAAAGATTAAATTTCCATAAACATATCCGCACAGTTAGAAATCGTGCCTCATTCTACTTAGGACGCTTGCACTCTCTAATGACTAGCCAAGTCAAATCCTTTACAATTTTTACACAAGGATAAAGGATTCTTTACACAGCACAGAACTTGGCACCCATATAGATCTCAATTCTTTTGTCGGCGAGTCAACAACGACACATATTCTTAACATTGAACTTGGCTTTCATTTCACTTTTATGTTCTTGTTGGGATCAGTACCCCTAGTGTAAATATTTTGGACAGCGAAACGTGACGTACGCGTTTGCGTTAAGTGTCATTTTGTATGAGATTTTTGACTTTCCAAAACGTCCCGCTTGGCGCGCTGTTCAAAAACCCATACAAAATGAGACTTAACGCAAACGCGTACGTCACGTTTCGCTATCGACTAAATTTACACTAGGGGTACAGAACATTCAGAACTAACGGATTTGACGCAAACGCTAATGTGTAAATTTACTGGATTATCGAAGTAATGCTAATGAGTCATTGTATTCTGTGATTTCTGTGTGAGTAGGGATTACCACATTACGTACTTAACCTCTTGGTGCCTCGTCTTTATTTAGTCAAATTTTAATTTTAGCATTTCATTTCTAGAGTTCGACTTGACGATGACACACGTTAGAAAGGTCGGGGTCCATGCCGGGGCTTCGTTTTCTATAGAAAATATCACGTGATCACCGATGACCTGTCGTAAAAAACGAAGTATCAGACGCCCGGCCCAGACCCAGAACGTTCTAACGTGAGTCATGCTCATGCTTTACGAGCCTAAAATAGTCATCAATGATACAAGTGCGAAAAATAGAAAATTCGAAACAAGTGGCGATAAATTAAAACACGATCGAATGGAGTGCTTTAAATCGACATGAGTTGCGAATTACCTTCCAAATTCAAAAACTATTAAAACCGTCTTCTCGAAATAAGCCCGCATTACGCAATTTCAATTTTAAAATTCTGCCTTTTTGTCCCTAAATACGTCATTCGCTGTAGCCTGTTGTTCGCTGCGCGCTGTTGGAAATTCGAAAATATTATTTTCCTTTTCAAAGATGACCTTATCAAAGTCAACTTTGGCATCCATTCACAACATTCAGCATAGCGACCATTCCTGGGGGCCTACCGCGACAACCGAAATTCGCAAATTCCGGGGATCTTTTTCTTTTACTCTCACTAAGCCGTAATTAAAGTGATAGTGAAAAATGCCCGCAATTGACGAACTTCGATTTTCGCGGTTATAGCCCTGGACCCAAGCATCCGTCATAGTGGGCTATGGATTAGAATAAATTCTAGTGGGATACACTACCAGCTATTTTGACTTCAGTCCACAGCTCCGCAAGTCTCGTAGGAAAAATCCTACGGGGTCTTCCTGCAAACGCGCTACGCAACGCAATCCTTTGTTCTTTTGGAATATTTTATTGCAATCAAAACAAGTCTGTTGTCAAAGAGTACCTAGTAGTCGTTTTTTTAAGATTAGATTTTCCGAACCTCAAAAGTAGTGGTACATTTTTCCGACATGCTAGGGTACTTATGATATCTAATTTGCGGTACCTACATAATTACTCAGATTTAATTTTAGAGGAAAAGTTACTTTTGAGCCTTTTGAGGTGTTATAAAAATTCTAATCTGAAAAAACGAAGTACTTATACAGATTTCAAGAGACACTTTTATATTGTGTGTACAGTCGCCATCAGATATATCGGGGCAGCGGGGCTCACAAATATCTGAACACCCCTCTATTGTCAAGGCGTTAGAGTGCGTGTTCAGATAGTTTTGAGCACCTCGGCCGCTCACATATGTCTGATGGCGACTGTACATTAGTGTGTTTTATTCAAAATCCTTACATAGGTACGTAATACACACACTAAATAAGAGGACATAACGTAGAGAAAAGGCGTTTTTACTAGTTAAAACGAGTTTTCACTATATTCCGCCAGAGACGGAATATAGGTGCGACGACGAGCGAAGCGAGGAGGAGCGAGTTAGGTTGACCGTGACCATACGCGAGGCGGAATCGAATATATAAAAAAAGCTGTTTTGCGTGTTATGTGTATCGTTTAGTGAAAACTAGTTTTCACTGAAATAACTTTTTTGGAGCAATGAGTC
The DNA here is from genome assembly GCF_033807575.1 of Cydia pomonella. NCBI lineage: Eukaryota > Metazoa > Arthropoda > Insecta > Lepidoptera > Tortricidae > Cydia > Cydia pomonella. The sequence continues at coordinate 23,534,064 of NC_084706.1, read as the reverse complement.
AAAACTAGTTTTCACCAAGCACTTAGCGTTGATTAGCAATGACCAACCTTTACACCAGGTATGTTCTATTGTTTTCACTGGAGACACTTGGGAAGACGTGAAGCATTCTGCAGAACCAGGTCTGTCAGAAGTTACCCACTAGCTGCGCTCTCGTTTTCTTACGTTAAATACATCCAAAACAAACTATATTTGCTTTACAAACTACAATAGTACACAACCAGATAAAAATCCACACATGCAGCAACAACACGCAAAACTGTACGTGCTCTACTTCTTCTTCTTCTACCTAGTGTTATCCCGGCTTTTGCCAGGGTCCGCTTTCCTGCTTGCTTTCCTCCACTTTGCGCGATCCTGGGCGTCCTTTCGTGTGAGCCCGTTTACGCTCATATGCACTTTCACGACATCGAGCCATCGCTTTTTTGGTCTGCCGTGGGGTCGGGGGCCGTCAAGGGCTAGGTGAAGGCATACGTACGTACGCCTACTACGGTACACACGGTACGGTACGGTACGTGCTCTACTATAAATAAAATTAAAAATGCTAAGTATCTAGCAGTGTTGGCATTAGAATTGACCATTAACCATTACGAATTGAACCCTATAGCATACACACGTACCACACAAAATAGAAGGAGAAGAAACAATATAATTCCAATAGTTCCACATTAAAAATAAAATATGAGAGTAGACAATTTGTTTGTAAATCCGTTAAACTATATAATTCTATTAATAAACATTTAAATATTATATCCATTATCATATTACGAAAGTAAAAGCATAATAACAAAATGGCTCAAATATAAAAGTTACCATGATATTGAGAACTTGATCCTAAATGTTTTTGTTATAATAACACACATACACACAAACTAATACACACATCAACATCACTCATTCTCTCTTTAATTTAAGTTAAAATTTAAAATATCAACTTTTGCTATTAACTGAAAGGTTAATATTATTTATTTTAATTTAATTCAAATTTTGTAATAATTTATTGTTGTTCATTTAGTAACTAAGGAAGAGCGCTGCCTCCTACTATGAGTATCTGTTACTTAAAAATGACGTACCAATCCTGTATAATGTAAACTAAAACTTATACAGAATAAACAATTTTATTATTTTATTATGTACGAACCCGCGCGAGCATTGGAGTTCCTGTCCCTGATCTTATGTCCCACCTCTTTACCATACATGATATATTAACATACACGTATGTACATTTTAAACCACGTGAGTTCCTCTCATGAATATTAAATATACTTTGGACTCTGCACGTGCACAAAGACTGTATAAATTAAAATTTTCCTAAAAAACCGCCTAATGTGTGTAGTAAATATGTTACATATTGAGGATTCCGTATAATACATTATATTTCCGATTCCGTAAATTTCGACGACTTGTCTGCCCTAGCGGGTAGTGACCCTGCCTATGAAGCCGATGGTCCCCCTGTAATTAGTGCGCGCGGAACTCCGCCTTTAAGCACTAACCTGCCGCATGCTTACAGACTCGCGTGTCAAGCACGTCTTTACCAGACGCTTTGGACCTTCGGCCCTACTCGGAGCTGAGCCTTCGCCTTTCGCAATTTGATACTTACTATTCTGTGTTGTAGAGAGTTGTGCCAGCGAGAACATTCTCGCTCTCGGAAATTCCTTCTCTTGGAAATTTCCGCACTTTCTCGAGAATGTTCTCTTGGATGAGAATTACCGAGAAAGTTATAAAAATTTGCAGAAACGTTCAAATTTTAGTATTCGTTTAACATTATTTAAGTAATTGATAGAAAGTTCTCCGACACATTTCTTTATAAGGCGTCCATAGTATTTTGAATACAAACTATTTATTATGTATATCAAGTTGTTTCTTTGTAGGGTCAGCATCAATAGTAGCGGATGAAACAACGCGCCAAAAGTATCTGATATTCCGGATAACTTTTCCAAATATTGAAAAATCTCTAAACTTTACGTTCAAAAGTATATCTTTTAACGTCTTAATTGTTCTACATAGAGAACCACCACATTTTGTTAAGCTGTTACAGAATGGTAGATACTTTTAAAACCTTGTTTGATCCGCTACTTTTAATGCTGACTGTACATGTGTTTTTCTGATTCTTGAGTTTTTACAAGCTTTTATAAAACGTAATCTTGGAAGCTAAACTTAACGTTTGAATTTTAGTTTACATATGTCAAAGTTTAAAAAAGTCTTATGTTGTCTGTATTTAAAATGGCATTGGGTAAAATATTGAACATTTTTAAAGCCATTTCAAAAACACTTTTAGATAATAATGCCGTTTTAAATGACATGGTATTGCTAATCTTCCCTTGTTGACGTACACTATTAAAGCTTTGGAATTGATTCAGCATGCTCATAAATATATAGGCATGGGAAAGTCAGTATACATAGTCTTGAAATATTCTTTACAAGAGTCAGTTGCTGGGATACCACATACGGCGCGAACACAGTTTTTCTGACTTTTGAAAATTATCTCACGATCAGACAATTGCCCCAAAACATAATTCCGTAACGTAATGTTGAAGTTACATAGTTATAGTTATAATTATTGTTGTATGTTTAAGCACTGACCTCATCCTTCGACCTTGCGTGGAGGCACACCTCTCTTAGAAGCTTAGGGTCTTTGGCTCCACGCAGAGCTCGGCCTCCGGCCTCCGCACTAACTGCCCACACCACGTTTCACGAAAATAATTGTGGCGGTGGCCTTGATACAGCCTACCCGCAATTATTATTATATATAATTATAAAATACATATAACACTGGCCCACTTTCCTTAAAACTAGACTTACAGATTCCTAAATGAAAATATTTTAACATCATGTTTAATACAGTTACTTCAGAGTAAAACAGAGCTATTTGTGCATATAACAAAAAAAAAGTAAAAGTATCAGTGTATCAGTGTATCACAATTTTTTATAAACTGAAGAAGGTTTTGTTTTTCTTAATCAATTATAAAAACCAGTAACATTTAATACTGTTATTACACTGCAAATATAGTTTTAAATCTAGAAAAACATTTTTTTCTACTCGTCGACTGCAATGGTTGATGGTTGATTTAAGTTTTCGTATAGATATCAAACTAAAATTGCGTACTTTTCATGTATGGGGTAGGGACCCCATAATGGTTGTTGGTGGTTGATAGGGATCAACTATAAGATTCATTTCGATACTCTGTAGCCAACTATAAAAAAATAGACCAATCACATCATTTTCACAAACCGGACTTATTTGAGTCTTGCTTTTAGGGTTATTGAACAACGTTATTAATACGGGTATCTATGTAAAGTACGTTTAATTGCCTTTACATTGACATATTTTTCGTCTAACGAATTGTTTATCTATTGAGATTAAGACTTATAAAAAAGCTGCAAATAAATAAATAAATATTATAGGACATTATTACACAAATTGTCTAACTCTATAAGGCTTGTGTTGAGGGTACTTAGACAACGATATATATAATATATAAATATTTATAAATACTTAAATACATAGAAAACACCCATGACTCAGGAACAAATATCCATGCTCATCACACAAATACATGCCCTTACCAGGATTTGAACCCGGGACCATCAGCTTCGTAGGCAGGGTCACTACCCACTAGGCCAAACCGGTCGTCAAATCGTAGTTTCGCAAATAGTAGTTTCAAGGGCCTGTGTTGTGTTGTCAGTAAGTAAGAACCTAATACTAATCCCTTTCTTTTGGATGCTAGTAGTACTGGCTTCATTAGTATTTTATACAGTCAGCGTCAAATACTTTGTAGCAACCAGGGTGTCCAAATAGTTCGGTACACCATATATTTAGTATGGTGTACCGAACTATTTGGCCACTTTGACTGCTACAAGGTATTTGACGCTGACTGTACAATCGTGATATAATCGAGAGCTGTTCACTCGAGTACCGTGTTTTGGCAACGAACCTTGCTAAGTTGCCAAAGTGAGGTACGCGATTGAAAAGCTTGATTATATCACTATTGTATACAATATTTTTTCTACGAATCAATAAAAATAATACTTTAAACTAATAAAATCATACAGGTAAACAAGCCAAAAATATACAGCAATTTAAGATACGCGAGCAGCCGCGATACCTTCATACTCGTACCCGCCCCGGCCGCCGGGACCTGGCGGGGTGGTTAACGACACCTTCTCGTAACTCATGAGGCCCTGGTACTTGCTCCTTGCTAAATTCAATTTTTAGACAGTTTTTTCTCAATTTTTGCCACCGTAGCCTATGGATACTAACAAGCAATGGTAAGCGGTTTTCGCAATCTATGGATGTTGCTATATTAAGGGTGTCACATGTGCGTTTATGACTTATGAAGCAATTGTTTCTACTATACAACCTAAAATAAATAATATATTTGAGCTATCCTTTTGTTTCGTCCTCTTGAGCTGTGCTTGGTCCATTTCATTATAGTTGACTAAACCGTTTCGAAATGAATATTATAGTTGAGTTGGGAGCCCATACATGAAAAGTATCCAATTTCAGTTTGGTATACGAAATCTTAATTCAACCATTACAGTCGACGAGTAAAAAAACATATTTATAGTCCTCCTCGCCGTATCCGACGACGGTGACTCCTTCAACTGTTTTTATTCGGAAACATGGAACGCTCTAATATGACTAGCAAAGTCAAATTTGGTTTTGAAAATGTGATCACATGGTGCGCAATGATGCTGGCCAGCTGGGTTGTAGGTATAGGTATACGAGGACTTCGGTCGCGTCTTACGGAGATGGCGCTTAGCATCCAGGTCTTCCAAGCGCCGCAGCTCGTATTGCTATACTTTTTTATGAACAGTTGCGCGCCATTCCGTTCTACGCATCGCAAGTTTCTCCCAGGAATCACTCGATACACCGCAAGTGGTCAGGTGACGCTTGAGGACCTCTTTATGGCGCAAGTAATGACCCCCTTGTTTCCTCTTTCCGCTGGAGAGTTCCGAGTAGAACAAATAGAAAGACTGTATGAATCTCTCTGTCTATGATTGAAATGAGGCAGTTCCTTTTCAAAGTAAATTTTCTTCGCGATCACCTAGTGAACAATGATTATAACTTAATAAGTAACGTTCTTCGTGAAATTCCTAATACGATATTCGGTCAAGTTCTCATGTATGGGGAAGACATAGTTTGGGTATGGTGATTTATGGTACATTGTACATTACAAGCATAAGGGAGTACCTTTGCAGCGCTTTGTACGTCTTTTTACTAAGACATTTACAAATTTTTGGCAATAACTCAAAAACGACTGGACCGATCATGTTCGCTACAGTTTTCATTGAAAGTATTTATTAAGCCCACGATTCACGATTTTTTCATATTTTTAGACTCATGGTTCAAAGTTAGAGGGGACGATTATTTCTGAAAATATTAACTTTATCAAATTTAACCTAATGGTGCGGGATATTATTGGTATCCTGCACCATTAGGTTAAAGAGAAAAATGTTTTACAAAAAAATGTTTTTGTGTGGGAGTTTTGTACCCTAAAAAAATATTTTTCTACTTTTTATTTTACCGTTCCTTCACCATTCATGATTTATGTTATGTATCAAGGATCAAAAACGGAGATAAACGGGCATGGCGAAACTACAAGGGTTTCTAGGTGACTACGAAACCCTAAAAAAGCTGCCAATGGGACATATTTAATGCGAAAAGGGGGTTTTGCGTCAAGGGAAGTCGAGGGGACGCTATTGCGCGTAAAGCACCATACCCAACGGTAGCATACTGCATTAGTTTCAATGTGGATATAATTTGTTTTTCAAAAAACATAATTTGATCGAATCAATGAAATGACAACCAAAGTGGCCAAATAGACATTTTCCGGAACTACATAGAACATAGCTCTCCTACTCGTATTCGTGACGCTCGTACGAACTTCACACACAAATGCGCCATCGTTAAAAATCCTTCCTAATGCGTAATCGTATATAAATACCCAGACGACAAACAAAATAGTCAAGTTGTTCGTGCATTTCAGACTAGATCCCAGGTGAGTGCGATTATAAGTAACTAGGATGTTAATTTAGCATACATTTTAGGTGATTTTAACGCGTATCCGGATGAACTGTTTTACTCTCGGTTGTTGAACTTTTGCGAACTAGACTTAATAGGAAAAGGGAACGAAGAATGATTATCGGGCCCGAAAACGGGACAGATTTGGGGCCCGATATCGGGAAGTGTGGATGTAATTGGCCCTTGAGGAGTTATTATATACAAGGTGTAACAAAATAAGGGGGATCTTTTTAAGGGCATATTCGGTATTATGTTCTGATTAAGAAAAAGTAGAAAAAATTTATTGACGCTAAAAGTTTTATTTTACAATGCATCTTAAGAGGGCGGCCGCTTCTCCATACGAACGTAGTCCCCATTTTCCTCTCTGGATATTCACATTATTGAATGTTTTGACACAGTTTGTTGTATATCAACCACAGCTATGCCCCTACGTTTGTTTTTTTTTTATTATAATTTATAAGAATAAGGAGCATTTAAATTTTGTATGAAATTTGTTTTTCGCTCCTAATTTTTACAATAATCCAATATTAATAAATTCAAACGAAGGGCATAGCTATGGTTAATATAGATAGATAGATAGAATACTCTTTATTCGCACACCTCAGTAAAAAGATAGAAGAATAGAAACAATACATCAAATTATGTAAAAATTATGGAGTGTGGATTTAAAAGGAGTGAAATCTCTTATGGTTGAACTGTTGCAAAAGTGTCCAGCTGTCAGCTATAAATAATAGTTCAAAATCTCTCCAGAGTAACGCTAGAGTAGCTAAGAACCTAGGCGTTATTGACGGAGTGAAGTGCGGTGTCAAGCGCCACCTATTTAAGGTTTTTTGATGACACTTTTTGGTACATGGAGATTTAATTCCTAACCTCCACCTTCCATAGTAAAAATATTTTCCATAATATCAATCTCCAGAGAGGAAAATGGGGACTACGTTTGTATAGAGAAGCGGCTGTGCCCTCGTAACGTTATACGTAAATTTCAAAGAATGTGAACAAACTAAGTTGCCTTCATTACGTCGTAATCTCGCACTTTTTGAGGACAACCATGACCTTATCAACAGTATTTAAGTAAAATAAATATTTTGCTATTATAATTATTAACTTATAATATTTCTTTTTTTTTATTTATGATTTCAATATAAAAAAAGAAATATTAATAATATTTCATTGAAAACAACCTTCGTAAGAATTTTAGGTTATAAACGTCAAATAAATGCTACAAAATGCTGTCAAATTGTTGACTTTTTACGGACAACCATGACCTTATCAACAGTTAATATACTAAAATACTTTGTTAATATAATTTTTAAGTTAAAATATATGTTGATATAATTTCAATATACAAAAAAAGAAAAGGTTATTAATAATATTTCAGTGAAAACAACCTTCGTAAGAATTTTAGTTTATGCGTCAAATTATGGAAGGTGGAGGTAAGGAATGATATCTCCATATACCAAAAAGTGTCATCAAAAAACCTTAAATACGTGGCGCTACAATACTCAATAGCGCACTTCACTCCCTCAATAACGCCTAGGTTTCTTAACTACCCTAGCGCTACTCTGGAGAGGTTTGGAATTATTATTTATAGCTGACAGCTGGACACTTTTGCAACAGTTCTACCATAAGAGATTTTAATTACACACTCCATATGTCAAATGCTAAAAAAAATGTCAAATTCCAACTTTTTAAAGCTCATTTGCTACAAAGCCCATTGTCTAAAAGGAGGTTGGACCATATTATAAATAAATAAAAAATGATATGAAAAAATATCATATCTTACTCCCTTGTTCATAAATGTTCAAATCGGGCCGTAAGACTATAATTAATCCCTGTCGGTAGAAAGCATCACGAGATCACTGGTCACCTGTCATAGAAAATGAGGTGTCGGATGCCCCGGCCCGGACCCGGGCCGTTCTAGCGAGAGTCATCTTTACTCAACTGATTCTCGTGAAATTTTGAGAGCAGGTTCTCTAGTTCAATTGATTTTATTTTATCAATAGGGCTGGATCTAGGGTACAGCGGGTGGAGCGGCCACTCTATGCGCCAAATAGTAAGAGGCGCCAAAATGAAAAATGCGAAAAAAAAAACTAGAAAACAAAAGTGGCGTGACCAGGTTAGGTAGGTTTTGCCTTAAAAAAAGTATGGAGCAGGAACAAAAAACCAATTTATTTCAAAAACCGCAAAACAAATTAACGCTGCCTTCACTCTTGATACTGATATGGCAATTAACGTGCGCGAAGAATTGGACGCGAACCCCATTATCGAACCCCCGCGAAGATACGCGACCCGCAGTGCCCGCGCCGGACGGGTGCCGCTAGAGCCTCGTAGACTTGCGAAATCTAAAAAACTCACCCACGTCATGGGTCGTAAGATCTACAATCATCTACCGCGGGAAATTATAGCAGCACCAAGTGCGTCACTTTTTAAATCGAAACTTAAAAAATGGCTTCACGAGCAAACGTTCTACGACCACAAGCAGCTATATAAAATGTAATTAATTAAGTTAAAGTTAAACCTATAGTTTAACATTGTATAATATTGTAGTTACATACTGTAACCCTGACATGTAATTTTATATTATCAATAAATTATTACGATTACGATTACAATTACAAACCGTAATATCCTCGCAGATGGCTATACGACGAATTATTTGTGATTTTTTAGCATACTGCATATTTTCGTCACATGTATACAATGGGAAGGGAAAAAAAACAAACGCGAAAATTGTGGAGTCCACGAAACATGTCAACTACCGCTGCAGGCCACAAAATTGTCATTATAACAGGTTTAGACAAGCGACACAAAATGGCCGGTACTATGTGTGACTTATCTAAAGCATTTGACATAATAAGTCACACAATGCTCCTGGATAAGTTAAAATGTTATGGCATAACGAGTGAGGCGCATTACTTATTTCTTCATTTTTGTCGGACCGAAGACAACAGGTTAAACTGTCCTCAAATGGAAAGCGATTCCAGTCTGACATTGGCCATATGAAATTAGGCATTCCCCAAGGATCAGCCCTTCGAAATACTCTGTTTCTAGCCTACGTCAATGATCTCCCACCATCACCACCGGGCTGTCAGTACTATTTGCAGATGACAATACGGTCATAATCAGCGCGCAAACGTACGAGCAGCTTGGCGAGAACATCAATTAGGCATGTAAGCAGTAAAAACGGTGGTTTACTGCAAATGAGTTACTTCTTAACGTCAGCAAGTCTAACATAATGTTATTCCCAGGACGGACGACTACTGTGCCCCTAAGTGTAGTAATCTACCCTATACCAATGTGCAGGGAAACGAAGTTCCTTGGCTTTATGTTGGATTAGAATCTTAACTGGAAGTGCCATATTGACCAGCTATGCAATAAATAAATAAATATTATAGGACATTATTACACAAATTGACTAAGTTCCACAGTAAGCTCAATAAGGCTTGTGTTGAGGGTACTTAGACAACGATATATATAATATATAAATATTTAAAATACATAGAAAACACCCATGACTCAGGAACAAATATCCATGCTCATCACACGAATAAATGCCCTTACCAGGATTTGAACCCGGGACCATCAGCTTCGTCGGCAGGGTCACTACCCACTAGGCCAAACCGGTCGTCATAGATTGATTAGTGCAGTCTTTGCGTTACGGAAGTTGAAACCCCTTGATTTGTATGTTACATAAAAATCTATTTACTAGGCTCACTTCCACTCACTAATGAGGTATGGTGTACTCATTTGGGTAAACATTACGAATGCCAATCGAGTGTTTATTATGCAATAACATACAATACTAACGCTAGCGGGTGTGAAACCTAGACATTCATGCAGGTGCCTTTTTGTGACGCACAAAGTAATGACGCACTACTCATTATATATGTTCGAAATTTTTTGTATGTTAGAAATAACCTGTCTTTGTTTAAACGCGTTGAAGTATTTGGCATAAACATTAGAACTACAGGCCGATTGCGAACAGTTCCACGTCGCATGGCACTTGCAGCAAAGAACCCGCGTGTTATCGGTCCGACTTATAATGAGCGATTACCCTGCAGATATAATGTCACAAACATCCGATACAACATTCAAGCGTCTATTGAGAAACTTTTTACTGGACAACCCATTATATTCAATAAGTGCATTTTTTGACCAAAACTGTATAATTTATAATCGCATACCTATTTGACATTGTATTTGCTTATTATTGATATTATTTGACGATCCTTTTCAGGATTTTTTTTTTATACTACATCGGTGGCAAACAAGCATACGACCCGCCTGATGGTAAGCAGGTACGCCTGCAACTCCAGAGCAGTTACATGCGCGTTGCCGACCCTACCCCCCCCCCCCCCCCTCCCCCCTCGTTGAGCTCTAGCAACCTTACTCACCGGCAGGAACACAACACTATGAGTAGGATCTAGTGTTATTTGGCTGCTGTTATTTGTAAGGTAGGTATCTTGCTATTATTTAAATTTATTTCTGACGATCCCAAGATAGATTCTTATAAATTGTCATTAATGTAATTTGTACTGTAATCATATGTTGTGAAATAAATAAATCTAATCTAATCTATGTATTTATGCCAATTTATTCTAGAAAATTCCAACCATTCAACCGTTTTAATTGGGATGCTCATATTGACCTCGTATGTTGTAAGTTAAGGTATATATATGTATATTTATTGTAAATTGTAATCGTAAATAATTATCAGATTTGTAAATTGTATGTTAATTAAGTTAAGTACAGTTTGTTGGTTTTTACCCTATTTCCTAATGGAAGAGCGGGGTCTCCCGACACAAGTATTGTTATACTTAATGGGAGATTCCAGCCCTTTATGTTTCGTGTATTATAAGTTAAGCCAAATAAACTATTTTGAATTTTGTATGGCAAAAATGTATATCTTACGTAATAGAATCCCGTTTAAAATTCGATTAGATATTTATGACGCGCTTGTTGAAAGCATTTCATACGGTCTTAGTAGCTAGCTACGGTCGCACCTTTAAGTCTTATCTTGACAAAATAGTACATTACGATACAAGTGCGAAAAATAGGAAATTCGAAACGAGTGGCGATAAATTAAAACACGACCGAAGGGAGTGTTTTAAATCGACACGAGTTGCGAATTACCTATTCGCACATGTATCGTACAACGTTTCACAGTACATATGGCCCTTTAAATGTTCGACTCAGTAACGTAATATGCTACTTCTCGCACTAGTGCTATAAAGTAGCCCCATATGTACTGTAATATACAATTTACAGGTTAGGTTACTTAAGCTTGTTGTACAGTCAGCATCAATAGTAGCGGATGAAACAACGCGCCAAAAGTATCTGACATCTCAGATAACTTTTCCAAATATAGATACATTTCTAAAATCCACGTTCCAAAGTATATCTTTTACAGTCTCAGTTGTTCTATATTAAAGACATCACTTTTTGTTAAGCTGTTATAGAATGGTAGATACTTATGAAGCGTTATTTGATCCGCTACTTTTGATGCTGACTGTACCTCTTAATATTAAAAATAATCGTAAATCTGATGAAGACCTCTTTAGTATATGCAAAGTTTTACCAGTACATACGAAATTTGAATATCAAATGCGGAAATAACAATATTTTAGGATAAAATGACAGCATTTCTTAGTTGATCAAATGATCACCTAAAAACGACCAGGGGGCCGATTTTTGAATTTCGTCCGCTCGATTTCGTGTATTTCGTTCAATAATATCTCAACTACTAGGTGTTTAAATTCTACTAATAGAATTGAAAACGTGTAGTCAATATCACTCGTTTCCCAATTTCTATCGCTCGTATTTCAACAATTAGCATTTCGCCGTTTTCGACAGATATTCGAGTGACGAAATCGAGCGTTCGAAATTCAAAAATCGGTCCCCAGGCAAGTTACAAATCGCATACTAAAGAAACCTCAATTTAAAAACTTCTATGGACGAAGTACATCGCAATATATATTACCAGATCTCGTAAATAAACTTCCAACTTAATGGAAGGCAGAAATTTAAAAGAGCAATGTTAAAACAGCTGTAAGAAAATTCGTTGTAGAATTATAACTAGTATTTTCATATTTACACGTATCCGTATTGGATAGTAACCGTGGTAAAGAAAATGGTGGTCTTGGGTGAGATTTAAAAACCAGAGGCCGTGAGTTCAAGTCTCACCCAAGATAGTAATATTTCCACTTTTAAATTTATTCTAAGCTTAATAGCATCGTTTACAGAGGTTTCTGCTTGTTAAAAATTAGTTTAATATGAGTTTAAGAAGTTAAACGTTCTTACGGTAGATGTCGCTAGGGTCCCCTAGACCCATATGGTGGGAAATTTTGCTGGCTACGAATGAGGTCTTGGTGGCTCAGTTAGCAGAGCGCTGGAGTATCTATCCAGAGGCCGTAAGTTGAAGTCTCACCCAAGACAGCTAATTTTTCCGCATTTATTTTATTATATAATAAAATTAAATAATTTCAAATAGTCCGGTTTTTTTTGCATTAAAAAGAAAGAAGGTAAGCGGTTTTGACGCGTTTTTTAGTGAAAAACAACTTTTAAAAATAAATCACGGCAAATATGTAACAATTATAAATCATATACGATCATTTACATTATATTTATTTAATAAATAATAGTTACTGATTTTTAAAAAGCGTTTTTCAATAAAAAAGACATGTCAAATGCTAAAAAAACGAACTATACAAAAAAGTTGGTATAATTGGTGGGATTGTTAACTATTATATACTCTCTTCTTCCTCGCGTTGTCCCAGCATTTTGCCACGGCTCACGGGAGCCTGGGGTCCACTTGGCAACTGATCCCCAGAATTGGCGTAGGCACTAGGTTTTACGAAAGCGACTGCCATCTGACTTTTCAACCCAGAGGGTAAACTAGGCCTTATTAGGGTTAGTCCGGTTTCCTCACGACATTTTCCTTCACCGAAAAGTGCAATGGCTGTTAAATATAAAATGATATTTCATACATAAGTTCCGAAAAACTCATTAGTATAAGCCGGGGTTTGAACCCGCAACCTCCGGATTGCAAGTCGCACGCTCTTACCGCTAGTTATTAACTATACTATAAGTAATACAATCTCATTCAAACAAAATTGGAGCATCCTGTACTCGGGCGAGTGCAGACCGGTCCGGCCAGAGCTGCCACTCGGTAGAACAATAGAAAATACTCGTATACTTACATTAGGAAATAAGGAAAACAAAAGGAAAAAATATATTTGCGCTCGGTGCAATGGTGTCGGTTTTTGTAATTTAAATGTAAGATAAATTAAATTGAGCAACATGCATGAACAGTTTCTTATGAAATTTAATTGTATTATAAATTCTACTGCGGATGGAGTATCGAGACTCACCTTACTGGTTTAAAGATAATTTTGTAATTAAAATTAGCATTGTGCTGTAATTATCTGAATAAAAAAAAATTGGATTGCTAATTGCTAATTAATGAATGAATGATTTATTCAGGCAACTAGTGATGGACACTTTAAAACAAGTGCATGGGTAAATTCGATTTAATTTTTACCCAACGTGAATTCGCCTTTACAGCTGCACTGATATCTCACTATTTTCTTAACGCAAATGGAGTATACTTTTTAAAAACAATAAACCTGTTAAAAACTAGCATTAAACAGGTTGTACAACTTGTTTTACAACCTGTTTAATGCTAGTTTTTAACAGGTTAGTTTTTACCTATTAGGCCAATCAAACTATAATATTTTTCGAAGAATTAATTCCTAGCAAGCTGGAAATCGTTTTGATACTGAGTTTGCGCAATCTCTTTTTCTGTTTTTTGCTTGTAGCTCGAAAACGGCATGTCCGACGGAAAATGTTATACAAATTATATGTTTAAGTTACATACAAAGAATATGTTTAAGTTTATTATTTCATTATAATATGTTAATTAGTATATAATTTGCAAATAGTGGGTAGAAATATCTGTTAATTATTCTCAACTACAGTGCCTGCAGCTAACAAACTTCTCTTTCTGACCCAGTTGTTGATTGGTAGAGAATGCCTTAAGGCATTAACTCCACCATTTGTAGATACTTATTATTTTATGTGCAATAAAGTGTAAATAAATAAATTTATACTATATTGCACGTTGCACCGTTGCGCACCCGACTCTACCTGACCCCATGTTGTCGAGTGTCGGACCGTCAACATCTCCAGCATCTCCTGGGGATGCCTCGTAGAGAGGCAAAACACGTGTTGAGTTTTGTACTTTTGGTGGTGGGTTGTTATATTTATTTGCGTATTTATTTTTGCGGTGGGAGGGTTGGGAACATTAATTGCATGTAAAAATACGCAAGTTAGTATAACGGGTTAGCACTGATTGACTAACACGTTATTTTCTCGCGGATTAGCAAAGTAATATATTTCTTACTTTAATTTGTATAGTTAAAAGTGGAATTCATATTCTCCCAAGTTAGCTATTAAGAGAATATCCCCTGAAAGGGTATAAGCGCTAAATCTAATTTTTTAAAGATAATTTTGTAATTAAAATTAGCATTGTGCTGTAATTATCTGAATAAAAAAAAATTGGATTGCTAATTGCTAATTAATGAATGAATGATTTATTCAGGCAACTAGTGATGGACACTTTAAAACAAGTGCATGGGTAAATTCGATTTAATTTTTACCCAACGTGAATTCGCCTTTACAGCTGCACTGATATCTCACTATTTTCTTAACGCAAATGGAGTATACTTTTTAAAAACAATAAACCTGTTAAAAACTAGCATTAAACAGGTTGTACAACTTGTTTTACAACCTGTTTAATGCTAGTTTTTAACAGGTTAGTTTTTACCTATTAGGCCAATCAAACTATAATATTTTTCGAAGAATTAATTCCTAGCAAGCTGGAAATCGTTTTGATACTGAGTTTGCGCAATCTCTTTTTCTGTTTTTTGCTTGTAGCTCGAAAACGGCATGTCCGACGGAAAATGTTATACAAATTATATGTTTAAGTTACATACAAAGAATATGTTTAAGTTTATTATTTCATTATAATATGTTAATTAGTATATAATTTGCAAATAGTGGGTAGAAATATCTGTTAATTATTCTCAACTACAGTGCCTGCAGCTAACAAACTTCTCTTTCTGACCCAGTTGTTGATTGGTAGAGAATGCCTTAAGGCATTAACTCCACCATTTGTAGATACTTATTATTTTATGTGCAATAAAGTGTAAATAAATAAATTTATACTATATTGCACGTTGCACCGTTGCGCACCCGACTCGACCTGACCCCATGTTGTCGAGTGTCGGACCGTCAACATCTCCAGCATCTCCTGGGGATGCCTCGTAGAGAGGCAAAACACGTGTTGAGTTTTGTACTTTTGGTGGTGGGTTGTTATATTTATTTGCGTATTTATTTTTGCGGTGGGAGGGTTGGGAACATTAATTGCATGTAAAAATACGCAAGTTAGTATAACGGGTTAGCACTGATTGACTAACACGTTATTTTCTCGCGGATTAGCAAAGTAATATATTTCTTACTTTAATTTGTATAGTTAAAAGTGGAATTCATATTCTCCCAAGTTAGCTATTAAGAGAATATCCCCTGAAAGGGTATAAGCGCTAAATCTGGATTCAGCAAGTAATTTTTATAGCAAGATGTATTTTTTCCGCAAAGATGTCTAGGACTATTTTGTGTAGAATTTAATACCTAAGCTTGAATATTGCCTTACACGATATTTTCGTAAAGACCGTAGATTATTTGTAAAACGCGAATTTCTCCTGGATGGTACACATTTTCAAAGATGGCTGCGATTCCTCGAGGTCCCCAAATGTCAAATGGTGTGGGCATGTAAAAGGGGCCTTTAATTTATATACATACCAAATTTCATGACTGTTCCAGAGATTTCGAGGTTGATCCTAATCCGACTGTGCTATTCATTACAAGCTCTTATTTAACTTGAAAGTACCTGGGCGACCGAGCTTTGCTCGGTTATAACTATTTATTGTAATATGGTGGTGTATAGGTGATAATCTTAACTACATTTTTTACTAAATTAAACTTGTCTAAAACAATAAAAATTAAAAAATTATGTATAAACTTGAACATATAAAAAAAAAACAAAAGTTAGTCACCGGGCGAGATTCGAACCCGTAACACTCGTTTAGCAGTCCGCGTCTCAACCCGCTGGACCAGACGGACAATGGCAGGCAATACGAAATTAGCGACCATATTCTGCGTCGAAAGAAAAACGCATGAAAACTCGAAAACACGCGTTATGCAAACATAAGACTAATCTAGATCGATTGTATACCCCCAAAAACCCCCATATACCAAATTTCAGCGAAATCGTTAGAGCCGTTTCCGAAATCACAGAAATATATATATATATATATATATTTATATACAAGAATTGCTCGTTTAAAGGTATAAGATATTTGTATGTATGTGTGCCTATAGTATGTTCGGGTCAAATCTTGCAGACCAAATTAGACCCGCTTCCCGATTCTCAATTGAGCTCAAACTTCACAGTACTATGTAAGTTGGGTGACAGTGCAATATTATGGTACGAACGAGGTGGTCTCATAATAGACACAGGGAACCCGTAGGAACCCGTAGGGGGTCCGTAGGAACTCTGTAATTAAACAACGCAAAATTTTGTTGCGGTTTGTTACAATTGTATCTTGTATCAAAAA
The DNA here is from genome assembly GCF_033807575.1 of Cydia pomonella. Lineage (NCBI taxonomy): Eukaryota > Metazoa > Arthropoda > Insecta > Lepidoptera > Tortricidae > Cydia > Cydia pomonella. The sequence continues at coordinate 23,517,372 of NC_084706.1, read as the reverse complement.
CTAAATTTTTGTCAAAAAAACTTATAACCGTTTAATCTTAATTTCTTTTAAGGTTTGAACATGGCTCCCGAAGCGACGGACGCGAACGGCGTGCTATTTGAGAGCGACACAGCGACTCCCGACCTCGGGCTGAAGAAAACATCGGTCCAGCTAGCCGACGACACGCCGTGGGCCTACGATTGGCAACACGTTATACAAGTTCCGTTTCTATACGTTTTTGGGCTGTACGGAGGCTACCTGTTCCTAGCCGCGGCTAAATGGCAAACGGGTTTGTTTAGTAAGTACGCCTGCTGCGTAAAAGCTATCCCACTAAAAACATTTTCATGTAAAATGTTGCCAAGACGAAACCATGAGGCTTGCACTGTTCAAAAGTTATCAGATCTCTCGTAGAGCCAAGCTTCAAACTCTACAAGCCCTAACTTCACTTAGTCAAAATATGTATGTGGCTTGGCTGTTTCGTTACTACAAGAAGTAGTATAATTACTGTTTATGTATGTATGTATATACTTTATTGTAGATAGAAATAAAAACACGAAAAACACAGTTACAGAGTAAATTAAATACAACAAAGGCGAACTTATCCCTGTATGGGATCTCTTCCAATTAACCTTTGAGGAAATGAGTAAAACAGAAGTAACGGTGAATGAATGACAAACAGAAACAAAAGAGTACAATCACTGAAATTAATGAAATGCACGTTTTGAATACACATTGATACAAATATACATAGATAGAAAAATAACCATAAAATAATGCATACATATATATATAAATATAAATAAATAAATATTCAATAATAATTTAATAATTGTTTTTAGTTGTATAATAAAAAAATAAATGAATAGTGAATAACTATAGTATAAGTTAGAGCTTGTAGAATAAGGGTGCCTTTCGACCAGAGATGTGCTATGCTTGCTATGCTATGTTTTCATACATTTGAAACGCAGCTCCAGCTGCAGCTACGTTTCAAATGTGTGAAAATATAGCATAGCAGAGCATAGCACGTCTCTGGTCGAAAGGCACGCTAAGAACCTTACTTCTACAATAGATCTGATAACTTTTTGACAATGCAAGCCGCGTCTTGGCAACATTTTACATGAAAATATTTTTGGTGAGATGTTATTGACACGATGAAAAACTAGGTTTATAGGTTTTCCTCTTTTTTCAAAATTTGCAGAGATACAAAATAAAATGTTTTTTATTAATTTTTATAAACCTATAATATTTATAAGTACTCGTATGAATATGTATGCTGAAGCTATCAACATCAAAAAAGTGATTTGTTAAGAAAACGTTTTCGAAACGTTTACGATTTTAAACGTTTTCGCCTGAAATGGAATTTCATAGAAAAAGTACCTTTACAGTACATATGGTGCTACTTTACCGCACTAGTGCGCAAATTAGCATATTACGTTACTATGTCGAACATTTAAAGGACCATATGTACTGTAAAACGTTGTACGTTACATGTGCGAATAGATAATTCGCAACTCGTGTCGATTTAAAACACTCCCTTCGGTCGTGTTCTAATTCATCACCACTCGTTTCGAATTTCCTATTTTTCGCACTTGTATCGTAATGTACTATTTCAGTACATATGGTGCTGCTTTTCCGCACTAGTGCGTAAATTAGCACATTATGTAACTATGTTGAAAATTTAAAGGTCCATATGTGCTGAAAAACGTTGTACGATACACGTGCGAATAGGTAATTCAGTAAATAACTATTATTTCTCTAGGATTGCAAAGCTGTTCTTCCCTCTTAAAGTTATAGCTATTTTTAACATTGTATAAGAAGTGCTACCGCTACCGCCAGTGCTGCCGCGAAATACACGTCACATAATTCGTACGATATCTTCTTTGATATATATATAGGTACTACAGTTTACCAGGGACTGCATAACCGAAAAATAACGATACCTATATATATATCGGTATGATGTCATACCGGTTTAATCCGAACCATTTAGGTAGCCGAATAAACTTATTTCGCTACCAAAAAATAACGGTACCGTTATTTTTTCGGGTACCTTAACCGCTTACATAAAGGTACCCTATCACTTAGGCGTCGTTGCCAAGGAGCCCGCGTCTTGCGCCAACGCAACGAATCGGCGAGCGCGGCGGGCGAGGGGCGAGGTCAACCCGCTTGAGAGCCAATTTTTTCGGTATCGAAATAATATCGGTTAGGTTAGTTAGGTATAATAACTGTTAGAGTAAATAACGGAAAAAATACCGGTACCGGTATTTTAAAACGGTAGCGATACCTTTATATCGGAGCCTCGCGGCTTAACCGGTATAATGTACCGGTATCGTAATTTTATACCGCTATCATACCATTTTACCGTAACCGAAATCAGTCAGTTTATTTTTAAGTTCCTACTAAATATTAGGGCTCGCGGTCGGATCCGTGTTTCGTTTACACGTTCCGAATACCCGTTTCCGAATAATAAGTAAACGGTTTTCTGGCCCGTTCCACACGTGTAATTAAGAAACGTGTAATTAAGAGCCGTTTCCACGGATAAACGGGTATTCGAAGAAACGGATCTTATTTACCCGTGGCTCCGGAAACGTCCTTGACGAGTAGCAAGGAACGGACCGGCGTACGTAAGAGCTACAAATTATTAGACAAAAGATTCATGACGTTTATGCCATATTTAACCTTATTCCGTGGTTCATAGAGTCGAAATTCAATAAACGGTTTATTTGCAAAAACCGTTTTCTGAGCAGAGGGCCTACCGCGAACCACGTTCGACGTGTTGCCGCCCCGTCACACTTACGTAAAATTTTATAAGTGCGACAGAGAGGCAACACGACGAATGTGGTTCGCGGTAGGTCCTCTGTTAGTTTTTGCTTGCAATGTTTTATTTAAGTTGCAATAAGTACGAGTAGAAAATTAGAAATACTGTATAGTGCTACCATAGTAGTATTTTATATAAAAGTTCAAATACTAAAACTTTATTGTTTATTATATAACTTGATAGCAATAAATATAAAGTGCTAGTAATAAAAAATAAAATCAATAAAGACTGTACACGATAAAATCTGCCAGCCAAGTGCTTGATCTGGTATTCTTTTTACCAACTGAACATTTTAAACAGTTATATTTTTTATATATTTAGTAAATATATGACGACCGGTCTGGCCCTGGCCTAGCGGGTAGGTAGTGACCCTGCCTATGAAGCCGATGGTCCCGGGTTCGAATCCCGGTAACGCCATTTATTTGTCTGATGTACACAGATTTTTGTTTCTGACTCATGTGTGTTTTATATGTATATAAGTATGTATTTATCTATATGCGTATGTATATCGTCGCCAAATAACCACAAAATAAAATAGTACAAGCTTTGCTTAGTTTGGGACAAGGTCGTGTTGTGTAAGACTGTCCCCAGATATTTATTTATTTATAACTATGTGGTTAACAAAGAAATTATGTACCGATTTTGTATTTGATTTTCATTCTTGATATTTCTCGGTAATTTACAACAAGTAGAAGTTCAGTATAACTTTTAATTATTTATCGATAACAGATTTGTCGATGTTTCATTTTGTCAAACACTCGGTTTTGCCCCAAAAACTTCTATGCCTGCTTATACTTGTAGTTACAATACAATACAATACAAATCCTCTTTATTGCACAACCTCTAAAAAAATATACATGGAAACACAAATAATACATGAAGATAGAGGTAAACAACAGGCGGCCTTATCGCTACATCATATTACTTATAGTACTTGTAGTTATGAAACTACAAGTACTATAAGGTCCGACCGAGATCTCGGTCTCGGTCTCGGTCTCGGCATTCTCGGCCAAAAATCGAGCCGAGATCTCGGTCTCGGCTCTCGGCCAAAATGGGCCGAGATTCTTGCCGAGACCGAGAATAAGCAACGAGTTATCGTTGGAGAATTTGAATTTTCCGCGCACGAGCGCCGGGGTCTAAGCCACTCGTTGGTTGCATCGCCCGGTTGTTGTGACGTTTTTTGTGATTTAAATTGGTTTCATAGCCACATTTTAAGCCAATTACTTATGAAATACTAAGTGTTGGGATCGGATAGGCGCGGTTGCAAGTAATGACTTGTTCATTTGGTTTTTTTCGTTTTGTGGTTGTTGTTATTGATGAATAAATGAGTGTATATTGTTATCGGGATGTAACTTAGATTAACTTGTTGTGAGTGGAAGATGACACTGAATATTTTGATACTAAATATATTTGTGTTAACGGGAAAAAGCAAAGCAGTAGGTAAGTACAAAACGACACCTGTGGCGGATATTTTGGGTTACAATATAGAACTCTTTATTTTGATTATTGTTATTTTACCTCCTTTTGTGCACATCCGTACTGAAAAAACCGGCCAAGTGCGTGTCGGACCACGCATAATGGAAGGTTCCGTACCTTCATACAATACAAAAAAGCCGTACAAGCAAAAGAGCGTATGTTAGTGGCACTTTCGTCGTTTTAATAAGATCAGTTTTTTTATATCTCTTAAATGGCTTAACCGACCATATTCAAAATAATTTCCCTGAAAATTTATTTGCTTATTTAGAATTTTTTTAATCGTTTTGCTCTCCCGGTTCAAAAATTAGAGGAGATCAAACAATTATTTTTTAAAGCGATTAGTGTCAAAAGTATTTAACTTAATCAAAAAAACGTTTTTAGCAACCTTTCTGTATTTTTAAAGACCTATCTAATGATGAGCCACATGTTTTTTTTGTTACATTTATACTTTTTGTTACATTTATACGGAGTATAATTATATTTGAAAACATATTATACAAAATTTTTTTCGAAACTAAGAAGCGACTTACATAATACATCTACACCTACGTTCCAACTTTGTTTATAAAATATACCGTATAGTTTTTTGAGTACGGTTGCCATCTCTAAAATTTGGAAACCAGGGCAAGACGCGTGAAAACCCGAATTTTAGAGTCCAGAACTCGGACATGTTAACAGGTTTTTTTAAACAGGTTGTGCGTGTATCGCGGGCGGCCTAAGACTTTAAAAATTTCAACCCTGACTACAAAAGAAGCCCCCCCCCCCCCCCGGACGCTCCCCGGACGCCTTCTAAACTAGGACAAATCCGGGGAAACCCGGACGGATGGCAACCCTATTTTTGAGTAAAATGGCTGTGACATACGCACAGACCGACAGACATAAGGACATGACGTAACTACCCTAAAAATACTATTTAATAGCGCTACGAATTGATTATGATAACTTTTTTCTGATAAATCGTCGAATTTCGTTTATAAAAACAATTTTAGTGCAAAATTCGTATTTTTTCTCTATTTTATAAATTCTCGGTCTCGGTCTCGGTCTCGGCCGAGAATCCTATTGAATCTCGGTCTCGGTCTCGGTCTCGGCCGAGACAAAAAAAGCGTTCTCGGTCGGACCTTAAAGTACTATAAGTAATATGACTAGATTTACAATAGGATACATAGGATAATTATTCGATTAATGTACTATAGTATTAAGTTGGTAAATTATACTGTGTATATTGTAACTGAAAATTAATTTTCATGAACAATGTTGACATATGTCTCGCCTGAAACAAAGGGAATCCTAATTCAGGCACATGTAAGCCATCACTATTTTAAGTCAGTTTTACATTAATGTAACCGTGGAATACGTGTTTTAACATAAATTATTTTGTTATTTTTACATTATAATTATAATCTTCTCGGTTCATATGACTTAGTGACATTTCTAATTGCTCCCTAGGGATTTTTTTGCTATAAGTAGGTACCAGTGCTACTTTTGCTTTCCTTTACTCCATGAACCGATCGTGAAAGTACTCAACGGGCTGAAATTAGACAGGCCGGTTGGAATCGCGTTCTTTGAACGATCCGCCACTGGTAGGTACCCAATTCCCGCGAAACCTGCTTGAAAAAAGCCTTTACGAGCAAGTGTGATGACAAATATTTTATTTCAAACATGTTGGTCCACAGCTTGCCTGCTGCACTTAATGGGGTCGCTGGGCGTGACGGCGGGCGCGCACCGGCTCTGGGCCCACAAGGCCTACAAAGCCAATTTGCCCCTAAAACTCATTCTTTTACTATTCCAGACTCTGTCAATGCAGGTAAATATTATCAATTTATAATATTTGGTACCCGTGACTTTAAGGCCAATTCAAACCTACAATTTGATTAAATTACAGTATATTATTTTTTTATCATTCGCCGGCACGCCTCGTTCGTGTAAATACATATAGGAACACATACGAGCGAAATGCATGCGCGAATGATAACAAAATGATATCATTTAAATATCTAAATGTAAGTTTGAATTGGCCTGGTAGTTTATAAAAGTAGGTACAGTCTCCATCAAGTAAAAGTACTTAAGTACCTAGCTACCTGCTATTCTAGAATTATTTTCCGCATAGCCATACGAGTAGGTACATCTCAGATCAGGTGTGGTAAGAGAATCATAGTTTATTTTACTATAAGTCTTGCTAATCTGGTCATTTTATTTGCAAGAAAGTATGGTCGAGTTTGATATCAAATGAAAGTGTTCGGTTTATATAACATTGTTTTATAATTTTCGATTACAAAATAATGAGCAAGATAAAACCGAAATAAACTAAACATAATTTATTCTTTACGGTTAAATCGCACGCAGTTTTCGAACCTTTTGCCGACTAAGTAGGTGCATTCAATTGATCTATCTTTTTGGCGAACCACGAGTTCTCGTTCGGGGCGAACTACTTACTAGTTTAAAGAATATCAATTGGCTGAATCCCGTTTCACGACTCTTCATAATTATGTTTCTGTGCAGTCTGTGTAGGGCTATGATGGTCGGTTCTTTATCATTTGTCACCATTCCTGTCACGTTCTAACATGTATGTAAGTGCGAAAGTGACAGGCATAGTGACAAGCGATAAAAATGGAACTATGCTGCTTTCAGTATTCGGTGATAAACTGGGTGCGCGACCACCGCATGCACCACAAGTACGTGGACACGGACGCCGACCCGCATAACGCCACACGGGGGCTGTTCTTCTCCCACGTCGGCTGGCTGATGGTGCAGAAACACCCGGAGTACGAGCGTAAGAGCAAGTTGCTGGCCATGAACGATATCGAAGGTGATCCGATGCTGCGCTTTCAGCAAAAGTGAGTAACCCGAGGGCTACAAAACGTACGCTGCGAGCGTAATCGCTCGATACTACGCGCACCGTCAAGGTGACGTGCGAATTCAGACTGCACCAACGTCAAAATCTCCCGATTTTGACATTTGCGGCAACAATGCAGTCGTCAGCAATATCCCACCGCAATACTGCAGCAATGCTGCGGCAGTCTGAATCCAAACGGTACCTATATACCTACATTTGCTTAAAAATACATTGGTTAAAACAAATATAAGGTGGTCGGCGTAAGCGTCGAGCGTTAGGGCTCTCGGAGCGTGTGTTTCATGGCCCAAGCGTAACGCTACTTACCTATGTAATAAATAACAGAATTAGGAGTTAAAACCTCAACTTGTTTCGTTATAGTGATAAGACCGTGGCACGACTCACAATGTCGCACTTATTGGCGTGCGCGAGATGACTGATGATGTGAATCGCAGTTCATTTCGCTCGCACGTATATGTAAGTGCTAGCGATCGTATCATAAAATCGAAACTATCGGCCCGATTCGAAGAATGATTAAGGCACGTTGAAGATCTTCAAAACATCTATAACTAAACGACATGTCAAAATTGACGTTTATTTCGATTCCGCTGTGATCCCAGTAAAATCTATCTACGATATTTCTAACGTCAAAGTTGCATTGATTGCCCGAATCGAGCTGCTTGTGTCAATTAAACGACAGTCAAACGATATCTAAATGAGAACTTATCTAAACCAGAACTTATCGTTACCGTATCTCATTCTTCGAATCGGGCCGTAAAACTTTCATTACAATCTGAATACCGCTCTAAGAGACAACTGACAAAATTACTAATGTTATTGTCGTTGATAATTGACATTTTACGCGACAATACAATCGTCAGCAATGCGGTACGGTAATTCAGTCGCAATTGGAATTTAAGCTCAAGTCGCAATGAGCTATAACTAATTGAAAACCAAAACCACATTTAAAAAAAACAAATGATCTTAAAGCGTGAGTTCAGAAAATGCTGGTAAGATCCTAGCCTTCTATTTCAATTTATAATTTGTATAGAAGTGTTTTTGTTTAAAATAGCACAAAAAAACGTTTTCTTAAAAAATGCGGGAAGTCTCAAGGACACAGCCGCAATGGTTCACGTAGGTTCACCATTTGCGGCTGTCGCTGAGTCTTCCCGCACGTGTCTTAGAGCTACACGCTGGCCCAGCGTAAGCCAGTCTAAGGGACGCAGTTATGCGGTGGAATCAGTTAGCAACATCACTTACTCCCTCTATTATATAGAGGGAGTGATGTGCGTCCCTTGGACTGGCCTGCGCGGGGCCATCGTGTAGAGGGGCCATTAGACAGCCATTGCGAAGACCGAAGGCCGTTTCGCGTAGAGCATACTTAAATTATCGAGCTCGATTAACGATGCTCAAACATTCTCCGGCAAATCACGTCCATTAAAAGATTAAATTAAATCACACAAATTATTTCCAGATATTATATCACCCTGTTGCTGCTGGTCAATTTCGTTCTCCCCACACTAATACCGGTCTACATGTGGAACGAGTCCTCGATAAACGCCTTCTTCGTGGCCGCGGTATTCCGTCTCCTAGTAACCTACAACATGACCGCTCTAGTCAACTCTGCTGCCCACAAGTGGGGCCACAAACCATACGACAAGAATATGCTGGCCTCAGAAAATTCTCTTCTTTCTCTAGCCTTCGTTGGAGAAGGCTTCCACAATTATCATCACACGTTTCCTTGGGATTATAAAGCGGCAGAGCTCGGTAGCAGCATTTATAATTTAAGTACGATGTTTATAGATTTCTTTGCGAAAATTGGCTGGGCTTATGACATGAAGACCGTTTCTGATGAGCTTATTCAGAAGCGTGTTGAACGTACTGGAGACGGCTCCCACAATCTATGGGGGTGGGGCGACAAGGATCAGTCTAAAGAAGAGGTAGATGCAGCTATTAGAATTCATCCTAAAGATGACTAATAAGTAGGCCTTTCCAAAGTGTATGGCCTTAATGACGAGCGACTAGCGGCGCGTTCGGTGGGGCGTGCAGCGTTGCGTACAGCGTCCAAGGGATATGAGCAGCGTACACTAAGGCCCTTACTCTTACATGTTTCAATAGGCCCCGCGCTGGACGCCCCGCTAGACATACCGCTCGAGTGTCCGCTCGGTTTGCACCTTATGCATCGATCATTAGAATTGTTAATTTTCTAGACCCCCATTTTTATTTTAGTTTCTGAAAAATATATTGGTTAATTTTTAAGATACTAATTTGAATGGTTGTCGATATTAATATATGACATGACGATCACTTTGGTATTGTCGCATATTTTATCAAATTATCAATGGAAGTGAGACGCCAAATCTGTAGTTATGTTGTAAATTGCCGTTGCGTTGCCGTTTTGTTAACAACAAATTTCTGTGAAATATTTATTATTGCTTAATTATTACAACAAAATGGATTTTATAACTAGGTACATTCAAATTTCAACCATCTATGAAGAACGAAGCAATTTTATTTAACCTCTATGACTACAATAATATCAGTCGAGATGACGTTATATTTGAAATGTAGTGTCTTGATATCGAACGATATTGCAGTTGGGGCCGAGTTTATTTTGTCTCTGGATTAAAATACGGAACCCTAAAAACTACGGTTGCGTGCGAGGCACGCGTGAAAATAGTTTTCTCATCTACCGATTTACCCCCAATTGACGTTCAGTTAACTTGTAATTTGTATGTATAAAATGAGTTTGTTGCTTATAAACGAACTATTGCAAAACTTTCCTGTAAAATGAGCGATCAACATACTTGAAGATGCCGCCTCCGCAAGTGTCAGGACGGTCGTAAGGTGATATCACATTATAAATCTGGCTCTTACCTGGTCCAGCTTTTGGCACGTTTGGACCACGTGACATTTGGAATGCGACATAGGTTTTTGTTTACTAAGTACCTACATAGCTTTATTTTGTTATTTAAGTTAGTTTTTAATTAATTGATTCGGAATGTTTTATGTTACAATTCATTAAATAAAATTAATTGTTATTTATAATTATGAAAGAAGTTAAACTGACATACCTACGAAAAGAATTCTTTATTTGCCTAAATATATTTCCCATAATGTCAATATCCAGAGAACAAAATGGGGACTACGTTTGTATGGAAAAGCGGCCGTCCCCTTTCCTCTTAAGATGCATTGTAAAATAAAACTTTTAGCGTCAATAAATTTTTTCTACTTTTTCTTTATCAGAACATAATACCGAATATGCCCTTAAACAGATCCCCACTATTTTGTTACACCTTGTATATAATAACTCCTCAAGGGCCAATTACATCCACACTTCCCGATATCGGGCCCCAAATCTGTCCCGATTTCGGGCCCGATAATCATTCTCCGTTTCACGGAATATCAGCACATCGTTAACAATATTTGAAATGTAAAAAATACTTTGTGTCTAATTGCCAAAAATGTTCAATGTTTGATATTTTTGCATATGAACCATTTTTATACATTTCAAATACTTATTGTAAATGATGTGCTGATATTTGGTTAAACGGAAAAATACTCTTGCTCGGGCCCGAATTCGGGCCTGATATCAGGCCTGCTAAAGTGTGGATTGAATTGGCACTTTAGTGAAACAACCTCACGGATTGTGTGAAGTTATGCGTTATTCCAATTCTAATAAAGATCTTGAAGACGGCAAAACTTTTGTTAATGAATATATTTAATTACGGAAATGAAAAATATGTCTTTTTATTATGTTTTTCTACTTTCCGTTTCATTCCCACCCAATATCACATCTTATTCCGTAATAAAATGCGTACATTATTTCTGTAATCGATGTGAGCGATGGTTCGCCAATGATGCGATGGCCAAAATCGATGATCTCCATTCAGACGAACAAAACAAAACACAACATTGAATATTTGTGTACTATAGTGTTACAAGGCTGAATTAGCTATGAACCGTCAATTTGACTTATGTATTTGTAAGAAAGGGATAACAATAATTTAACTAATTCAGTATGGAAGGTAGAGGCAAAGAACAGAATCTCCATATACCAAAAAGATATATGGTATATGGAGATTCTGTTCCTTGCCTCTACCTGCCATAGTCCTAACACTCACGGCAGTGGGGCGACTGAGGCGACACCCATATTATATTATATAATATCGTACTATGTTTTAGTCAATTGTAAATATGTACTATAAGTATATCATAAAAAAACAATATAGTACGAAAAATACTATATTTTTATCACTAAAGAAAGGGGTACACAAATATCATCGTTATTGCATCATAGAGTCAGACCAAGATAAGTTGGAAGCGATTTTGATAGCCCAGATAGAGCAAGTATTAAGTAAATATGCAAGTGTTAAGTAAATATGAAATTATAATATTTACTTAACACTTGCACAGGCTGGGCTATGAAAATGCTGCCAACTTAGCTTGGTCTGATTCTATGCTACTTGTATTTTTAATCGCCGCAATTCGCCCCAAATCGGTGTCTAATTATTTTTTTCATTTTCCCAGTAAATACTTTTTTTTCGGTAGAATAAAGATGGCATCCCTAGCGACACTCCTCCGTTCGACTTTTCTCGGCTCCGTTCGGCTCAGCATTGCTCCGAGCAATTATTAGGGTTGGCACAACTTGACGTCTTTATACGTGCACGAGCACAGATAAGATAATGACTTGAATTTTGACAACCCTAAATGCCCGAAAGGGATAGTGCCATACATTAGAATGGGACAGCATAATTCGTCATTGAATCGCTGCCAAACTTCAGTTTTGTAGGAAGTGTCATTTCTGTATGGTAGTACCACAGATAAGTAATATTACTACCATACAGAAAAGAACCTTTTCAGGGACGAATCATGCTGTCCCTTGCTTATGTATAGTACTATCCCTTTCTGCTATTTAGGGTTGTCAAAATTCAAGTCGTTATCTTATCTGTGGTCGTACAAGCAAAAGGAAATAATGTTGTACCAGTGTATTTCAGATCGGCTTGACTCCTTGGCGCTGCGTAGAGATGTGACCTCGCTCTGCATTTTCTATCGCATGTATAACGGGGAGTGCTCTGAGGAATCTTTTCGCCATCGCTCTACGCGACAACATTTCCACCCTCACACGCGAGAGAAACGCACAGTTGAGGACCATCTAATGGTTGGCAGTTCTCAACTGTGCGTCTCTCCAGAAACTACCTGCCTCGCACAGCTAGTAAGCTGTGGAATGAATGGTCGCCTGCGGTATTTCCGGACCGATACGACCTTCACACCTTCAAGAAAAGAGCGTACTCCCATCTTAAAGGCCGGCAACGCTCATACAACCCCTCTAGTGTTGCAGGTGTCCATGGGCGGCGGTAATCGCTTACCATCAGGTGATCCGTCTGCTCGTTTGCCTCCTCGATCATTAAAAAAAAACTATTTCACCCCCCTGGTAGTACTATTATTTATTCGGTGCTCAAGGCCCAAAAGTAAGAAGATTTATAAGGAAGCATAATTTCAACAAGTCTCGTTGTCTCCAATTGTCCCCCACCACATCATTGAGGGCGTGGCCAGATAACCAACTAACGCGCTGTGATTGGATTAACCGCGCGGAGTAAGAGACGAGTGCGGCGACACTAGAGGGGAACAAGTCGATAAAGTTACAACAGCTATCGATATTTTACATATTCTGAACATTACTTTATTGTTTTGACATTAAAACGTTTTGTTTGGTGTAATAATTACCATTGACTTAATTTATATTCCTTTTAATACAGCGGCTTGAAATTTATTTATTTGTTTTATTTTCGATCACCTCGAGCTAAATTTCCATCTGCTGGATTTGCTTAATGCCTAGACCTGTTGCTGCTCTTCCCGCAAGCCAGATATCCCGAAGACCTGCGCTATTCCCTATTTCTTCTTCAAGTGCCTCTCCATTACTGAAGGTTGGCAGTTAACTCACTGAAATTCCCTCTGAATCTGAATTCCCGTTCCTGATATTCCGGAGCCAAGAAATCCTGACTTCTGCATGTTTGCCTGGATCTCTCCCTTCCGGATCTCCTCTGCCACTATGCGATAGTAGTCCTCCCGCGAACTAGCCGTCCCGAAAGCACTTCCCTCAATATGCTGAGCCCAATTCAGTGTTACGGGGCCTACGCCGCCTAGTGATGATAGTATTCTACTGGCGATCCTAGAAAAACAAGCCATCAATAACCTGTTGAGAGTCGAATACCCCAGCTACACCCAATGGCACAATTTTACTTTGGGGGTCTTGGTCTTGATTTGACGTGGTCGGGATTATCATGTAGAACGTTACACATTTTTTTGTTTTGACATTTTGCTGGGACATCAATCATCCGCGAGCAAGATGAGCGTAAAACAGCCTAAACATATGGTTTAATGTGTAAGCAAACCAGCTGCTTATTACGAAAGCTTCATATCTGAACCTAACGGATCATGCTATTATAGCAAGTGATTGCGATGGTCATAGGAAAAAAAACTACATTTAACAAAATATGAAATGACTCACAATTCCACAATATGGTGTCTTTCCTCCTCTGTTATTGTCTGCTGCCATGTTCTGTCTATATTTATGGGTGCAACGATGCCTAAATACCGCTGTAATAACAAAATAGATAGATTATTTAGATGTGCACACTCATGGGCGTAGGCGGGTACAGGCAGGCTCAAATTTTACATACAATACATAGTGTGGGGTGGTTCTAAGCCACCCAAATATTAATTTATAAAAATGTCGGAGTTAATATTTGGGTCGGCGTCAGAGCAGCAGCGGGAAACGGGTGATGTCGATGTCATTGTCCGTCGACGCAGCCTTACCTTATTACTTTACCTTACTTTAATGTATCCATTACTGGAGAGAGTTGTTAACATGTACGCGTGAACGTAGATACCTGTCGCTGCTTGATGTAAGCAGCCATAAGCGGCGGGTTGCGCCTGAGGATCTGCAGGATCTCTTGCTGATCTTGCAAGCTAGAGCTAGGTCTCCGCAGCACACTCATAATTTGCTGCAGCGCTTGCTGGTGAACTTCCCGCTCGCCCGGAGGAGCGTGCTGCAATACAATATATTGTAACATTATAAACAAGCCAGTAGGACTAAGATGGTCGGCTCTTTAACATTTGTCACCATGCCTGTCATGTTCTAACAAGTCTGTAAGTGCGAAAGTGACAAACCTAGTGACAGGCGATTAAAATGGAACCATGCTGCCACTGCAGGTTCTGATTATGACCGCAGCAGTGTTGCAGCAGAGGGAAACGGCCTTCACTATCAATGCTCTTAAACATTGACGTATATATCTAAGGACGGGCTTTACGGGCACTAAGAATGGTGCTAGTTCAGTGGTGTCACTCACGAATTCAAGTCAACTGTGCTGTCTAACTCTTAAATCATAATCATTAATCATTTATTTTCTTGGTAAAACTTAAATTACATACAGAAGTATATATACAAAAAAATATCTTGATAAATTGATAGAGTGATAATCTAACGTTCCAATGGCGGCTGCAACACGGTATTCCCCCGGGTTCTCCCAATCCCATTCTCCATTTCCGCAGCTACAAAGCTACTGCAGGCGTAACTGGAATGTCACCTTTAGACTGAATACCCGGGACCCGGGTACATCCTTAAACTACGTCCAAAAGAGAGATATTTATTAGCATTGTGAATGTAATCACGCTTTGTGTGGTAGGGTACAGCACAGCGGACGTCATTCCAGATCTAGAGCAGAGCCCAACTGGGGAAGTACCTCCACCTTACAGAAAACCGCAGCCAAATAATACTAGACCCTACTCATATAATAGTGTTGTGTTCCTGCCAGTGAGTAAGGTTGCCAGAGCTCAACGAGGCTGTGGAAAGTTAGGGTCGGCAACGCACATGTAACTACCATCAGGCATGTGTGCTTACCATCAGGCGGACCGTATGCTTGTTTGCCACCGACGTATTATTAAAAAAAAAGACTGAATAGTGCGTCTGAATAGATGCTGACTCTACGTTCTTTTGTACAGTTGTATTTTTTATTATACTTATAATTTATAATCCTAAAGTTTTGATCTTGCTCTATTGCCCTGCTTATTACTCATGTTATCAAATAATAATTGATTTAATTTCATGCAACTACATGAACTACAATATTGAGACAATATTTTAAGTACTTACGTTATCCATGGCTGTAAACGCTGCAATATGTACAAATATTAAAAACAAATAAACACTTTTTACTCTACCAAAAAACACAAACACGCTCGAAGATTGGAACGGACTGAGGAAGTGTTTGTCAATGAATCACAACAACCGACAGAGACGCAGCTATAGTTCGAGTGAAACAGTAACACATATTCATTCGAACAGATAGCTGCGTCCTTGTACTACTTGTGGTGTGACTCATAATATCAAGGCCCGTCCAGACTGTGTGCGTTAATCTAATTATTTTTTAGGGTTCCGTACCTCGAAAGGAAAAAACGGAACCCTAATAGGATCACTTTGTTGTCCGTCCGTCCGTCTGTCTGTCTGTGAAGACCCATTTTCTCAGGGACGCGTGGAGGTATCAAGCTGGAATCGCGATCAAAAAATACAGCCGTTTATGCCGCAAATTTTCGATACTCGCAAGATAATCAAAAGTCAAAACCTACAGGGTACTTCCCGTGAATTCAGAATATTGAAATTTGGTACGAAGCAACGTCTTATAGCACAGATAAAGGAAAAATTGCGAAAACCGTAAGTTTTTAGCTACATCATATAATAATATTTACCTACAGGTTTGTACTTAACCCTCAGTGGGCGAGTCTGACTGAGCCGGTTTTTTTCTATGGGTCATACTTTACAAATTATTTACGGAAAAATAACCTTAGAATAGATTATAATTAACTTTCCCTCTTTAATATCTTTTTAAATATTGAGATTTTCAAAAAGAGTACTAGTTTTTTTTTGTAGAACATTTTATATAGATCATTTAACAATTTCTTTTGCTATTGGCCACCGCTTACGAGTTATTTACGAAAATATAGAAAAATGTACCATAAAATTGATTTTAATTAATTTTTAAATGTTGATTCTAGTGAAAAAGTGTACAGAATCTTTTTTGTAGGCAATTAGACATATATAGATTATTTACGTCGTAGAAGATTTATTGCTATGGGCCACCGTTTACGAGTTATTTACGAAAAACTAAAAAAAGGGAGCTTTAAACCCCCCTACCCGTTAGGGCCACCTCCATCCATCAGTACTTTCAGTATGTTATGTAAGGCACCTTTACCTACAACTATGCCAAAATTCACTTAGGGTAACGGCACCAGTCATGGGACATTTAAGAGCAAATTTGTAGCATTTGTGACATTTCCCTGATACATGTAAAAATTCTACTCCTTAGCTTGTTCAAAGTTAAATGTCCTATCCGTTTATGTTTCAGGCGTATTGTACAAAAGATACTGCAATTCGCTTCCGCATAATCAACAAATTAAAACTATTTTTTTATATCCAGTCATGGACCACAAAGCTGCAGTGATGGAACCCTGGTAATGGAAAGGAACCAGTGATGGGTCCCCTATAATGGGACATGAGTACAACGATCTACTACCCTAGCGATCTGAAATATTAGAATGAGAGCAGGGACATCGATATTAATTTAAAATAAATGTATTTAATTCAACAGTTCAATATATTAGGGCTCATTTAGACTGAGAGAAGTCGCATACGAGATTCATTACATTGCGGTATTTGATCGGTGGGCAGAATTCAATGTACTATATCCTCAATAGTACACATTACACAATGTAGCTAAAATACCATGCGCCGTCTAAACAATACCTCGGTACCGTTCGTATTCAGACTGCACCAGCATTACTGCAGCAGTATTGCAGCGTGACATGACTGCCGACTACATTGCTGCCTCAGAAATGCGGCCAGCAGTAATGTGGCGTTGCAATACTATCATACCATACTGCCACAAATGTGAAATTTTAAAATAGTTGACATGTTTGTTAACTACATTTTACTTATGTATTTTTAAAACATTAAATTACGGCATGGCAAGCATCATTGTATAAGATTGTCCCATCATAGGAGGTATGCAGTTTTACAGCTCCTATAATGGGATAGAAAATTTAATGAAACATCAAACTTAAGAAGATCTATGACTCTTGTTTATGGTAAAATGTTGCCAGTGTTTATAAACTACTTTTAGTTACTTAGGTATTTTACAAAGTTTCATTATAGGGGTATCTACTATATACATTCGACGTGTTGCCTCTCTGTCGAACTTGTAAATTCATACGTAAGTGTGACAGGGAGGCAACACGTCGAACATGGTTTGCGGCAGACCCTCTGGCCACACTTACGTTTGCGGCTTCACGCCGTGATTCGAACCTGTTATACCGGAAGCAACGAAATTCTCTCTCTTTATTCACTTATTCTATTATTTATGTTTAAGATTTTGTTCGTCAGCGTCGTAGATATTTTACGAGTATACAGTGATTTATTATTTCTATCAAACAAAAGAAAAACAAAAAAAGACATTTTCGTAATGTATTTGTATCAAATAAATCAAATTTTTCTTTTTAAGGTTTTTGATGGAGTCTGTCCTAGCAATAGTCTAGGTTCCAATAGAGTAGTAGAATTTTCATGGCATTTCCCCGTTGATTAAAAGGTGGAAATATTCAATATAAAAACTACAATTGAACATTAGCCCCCACTTTAGTAATAGTTAGACTTACATTACACTCGTAGACGCGTTAGAAAGAACTAATACAAAAATTATAAATACTAGTCATTAAATATCTATCAAAAACATTTACAACAATAAGATCTGGATTCTGTGTATATTTTCACCAAAAAAATGGACTAACTAATCGATTATACCTTAGTCGCCGAAATCGATTCAGTAGTTTCAGTAGACATTGTTTTTTTTTGGGACAATCTTACACAGATCGACCTAGCTCCAAACTAAGCAAAGCTTGGAAGTACTATGGGGACTAGGCGACGATATACATAGGTATATATAGATAAATACCTACTTATATATATAAAAAACACCCATGTCTCAGGAACAAATATCTGTATTCATTACACAAATAAATGCCTTCACCGGGATTCGAACCCAGGACCATCGGCTTCATACTTCGTCTGCATGGCATGATAAATTGATAATGATAATTTTTAAAACTACACTGTCCTCCGGACTACCATATCAAACTAACTAACTATTACCATACCAAATTTCATCTAAATTGGTTCAGCGGTTGCGCGAAGAGTTGACAGACGAATTTCTCATGCTCTGAAGTCATTGTTGTTCTAAAAAGTGTGTAGCATAGCAAGTGATACGTTTCTACGCTAGAGCATTTTACTTTCCAAATACGATTTTTTAATTTTTTTACAATAAGCAATTGGGTATTAAATGGATTTGTTTTATCATACAATTTCCATTCTGATAAATAACGATACTTTAAATTAAATGGTTAATTTAGAAATGCTATACAAAATCATAGTAAAGTAGTATTTAATTCGGGTGAAAGACATCATTTCAGTATCGGACTATTGGCGCTTGAACGCAAGAAAAAGCATTATTACGCGACACCCCGCTAGAAAGTAACTCTTATTTCTCACGCCGTCATGATTACGACGGCCCCGCAAAATACCTAATTCAGTCATTCCCTTACATTCCTTGGCAAATGGCAGACGTTTTAAGTCGGCGTTTTTAGCGGAAGGAAAATTTTGCGACGCTTTTCCGCGATAGTCGGCGGGATTAGCTTTGAGGCAGCAGAGACTGGTAAAAAAAAGATTGGGTATGTCTAAATAGAGTAATAGTTATGATTCAACTTTTTATATTTTTATAGTCTTCTTATTTTGTTACAATTAATTTTATTTCTAGGTTTAACTTTAGTTCTAATTTTATGTTAGGTATTATGGTTTGTATTAGGTTATCTGAGATACATTTCTGCGGTAAAAGTGCACGTTATTTTTAGAATCGGGAATTAAATATTAGAATGAAAATTATATAACTTAATACTCTGCACCGACAAGGCATGCGATAGCGAAATTCCTATACATTAATTAAAAAGTAAAAGAAATACCTATTTTTTGAATGCGAAGTGTTTTTTTCTGCACCGGCAGGAACGCTATGAGTAGGGTCTAGTGTTATTTGGCTGCGGTTTTCTGTCAGGTGGAGGTACTTCCCCTGTCGGGCTCTGCTCTAGATCTGGAATGACATCCGCTGTGCGGTGCCCTACTACACAAAGCAAGATGACATTCACAATGCCCATACCTCTCTTTTGGGCGTAGTTTAAGGACGTACCCGGGTTCTAATTTTCGCTATGATTAACTAAGCCATTATGATAATATGTTCCTTTGTAAACTAATTTATTATTATTATGTTTTTTAATTGTTATTATTTCAATGATCAAAGTGTACGTAACTACGAGCACGGATGTTAATTGATATAATTGTAATTGGTAATTATGCTATCCTCCGACCATGGATCCGACTATGCGTCCAGGACACTGCATGGGACCGGTCTGAAAACCAGCGCCGGGCAACTCGGCCCAGTAAGCGCTGAGCTGGAACCGTTTGCCCAATATTTCTACGTTGTTGACTTTTTTTCTTCTCTATTATGTAATTTTTTGTTTTGTCATCTTAAGCATGTATTTAATGTGTGGTTATATCTTTTTATTAACTAGTCTTTGCTTTCAACGTTTCAAAGCGAAGCGTCATTACGCAATAGGCATGCACAGAGACGTTTAATAGCATTTAGACGGCAGAAATGTATCTGACGAGCTGCTCGTGTATTCCTTGTGCTTACTGAGAATACGCGAGTGCAATGTTATGGTATCTAATAGAAAAAAACTTATCCCACAAAAAACATTTTTATGTAAAATGTTGCCAAGGCGAGCACATTGAGCTCTATAAGGATAGAAGCGTTAGTTCAAACTGCGGACTATGGAATTTGAAGCATTTAAATTTGCGATGATCCTCTCGGGTATGTCCACTTACACTGTTTGTTTCAGGATACCCCGCAAATACCTAATAAATGTAGTGGAGTGAAGTCCAGAGAATTTTGTCATTGATGGGAAATTCGTGTAGCTACTTAATTCGAGATAATAATTACAATTACTTACTAACTTATCTCATAATACTAAAACAGACATTAAACCTATTTACCAATCTCTCCATATAATTTCACACATTCATTATATATATATATATTTAATTTCTGCCCTATTACATTAAACGTAAGAGTTCATGAGATATGTAGATATACTTACTGATTTTGCTGTGAAGACTGGTAAATAGAATTTAAGTATGGCTCATGATTTCTTTATCGTTCTGCTCTGTTATTATGTATGTTAAGTTGTTAACATTATATACCTATTAATGAACCTCCAGGTCCATGTTTCTTAAGTATGTACACTACACTTTACTACAAATCTCTTTGCATACGTGACTGTTTGTATTCTAAATAAATAAAATTATACACTGATATCCAGAGAGACTGAGAAATACTGAGATACAGGAGCAATTTTTCTGATTTTATATAAATATAATTGAAATTAGTGTCAAGTGTCTAGGTTTCTGTGTAAAGTTGGCAATGCTGTTGAGATATGGACTAAATAGAAATAGTTGTTGAACCATTACAACTTTAGTTTCATGGGTGCCAACTTCTCGGCGCTCTCGCCATTCTAACAGCCAAACATCTCAGCAACTAACCCCAATTTCTACTTATATAGGATTAGGATTAATCAATCTTTATGTTTTGCTCTAACGCAAACAAATTTAATAATGTACTTTTTTAACTGATAATAAAGTAGTTGTCTACAAAATGCAACTGTGCAAGTTAGGGTCCCCGTACAGGTTAGGGATTATTACACAATGTTCTTAACGTTGACGATTGTTTAATTTAAGTACTTAAGATTTACGTCACTCAAATACACGACCACATTTAATGAGATTTGCATTCTTGAGAATTCTTTTTGGCACATTGCTAAACGTGCCCAATGAATTATGTATGAGATTTATGAGACTAATGATTTCTTATGGAAATTTTCCTCGTGCCCTTAATTTATACCCAGTCAAGTAAGAATACTTTGTGGAAAACGAAAGCATTAATAAATACCCATCCTTTGTTCACCTTTCATGCCAAAAGTAAATTAACCACCTCGAGAAGCGTTTGAAGCAGTGTTTTGCGTAAATTGCTTGCAGATTACTCGGGCCGCGCATTATGGTTGTCTGCGTTACGATGCTATGGCCCTTGGCTTAATTTATACGAAGGAAGATCACCGGAGATGTGAGAGGATAACGCATTCCTGCTGTCATGGGTTCTCACAGAGCAGTGTAGAATCGAATGTTCTGCCAACCAGTATAACTGTAACCTCACAATTCAAGGCCGAGCCACACCGCTTGCGTGTGCAGAACGTGTGCGTCGTAAGCGAAGACGTGTGCAGCACCCCTGTCAGGCTGTCACACCGGGTTACGCCCACGTCCACGCAACGTCTACGGCGCACGTGCCGTACAACGCAGGCACACACCACACACTGCAGCTCCCTAGCTCCTCGTAACACTAAGCCCTCCTCGTAGCTCGCTAGCTCGTCGTAGCTCGTCGTTGTGGCTCGTAGCGTAGCCAGCTTTCGTATTTATGTTTTATATGACACATTTATTATTATTTTTACACTGGGGCTAATGCGATTAGGGATTAGAGCTGCTGGTTTGTGGCCGTGTATTGTATCAATGACATCCATTGCTTATTAGCTTGCACAGACATGAAAGACGTTATAGACGTCGTTTCCCTCCTTGACACTGCCTGATATTTAAAGACTTCGTAATCGTTATCTTGTTAATAAAGAAAATGTTATGGTAGAGGTACCACCAATGACATCCGCTCAGGAATGGATAAAGGGATGCTTACGGTACTGACATTACTCGACTTTACTAACGCTTTCAATACTGTAGACTTTGATATATTGATAGGGGTACTAAGTAGCCTTAACATATCTCCTTCTGCAATTAGGTGGTTTCGTAGTTACTTGGAAGGTCGTCGGCAAAGGATTAAAATTGAGGACACTCGTTCATCGTGGTGCAACACACTGGCTGGCGTCCCGCAAGGTGGCGTGTTGTCTCCCCTCCTTTTCTCTATCTTTATTAATTCTATTTCTCGTGACCTCCTTTCCTCTTATCATTTGTATGCCGACGATCTCCAAATTTACTCACAGTGCCCGATTGCTAACTTATCTTCTCTGATTCAATCCACCAACTCTGATTTAGAACGCATTCTGCACTGGAGCTCCTGTTATGGAATTAAAGTTAATCCTGCGAAGACTCAAGTCATTATTATTGGTAGCCCTATGAATATAGCAAAGGTGAATTTTGAGAGTCTGCCTCCTATCTTATTCGATGGGGTCCAGATCCCGTACTCGTCCCAAGTTAAGAATCTGGGAGTGATTTTGGATCGTACTCTTTCTTGGGGTCCGCAACTTAATGAGGTTGGACGAAAAATTTTTGCTGCCGTGGGATCGCTTAGGCGTCTCCGCAACTTTTTACCGCTTGCCACTAAAATTGCGCTGGCGCAATCACTTCTTCTTCCTACTCTAGACTATGCTGACATATCTTATCTCGATCTTACAGAAGAGCAATTAAACAAGCTTGAACGTCTTCAAAATGTGTGCATTCGTTTCATTTTTGGGCTACGGAAATTTGACCATGTCTCCAGCTTTCGGTCACAGCTCAAGTGGTTACCGATACGTTTTCGACGTAATACGCATATCCTTTCTCTTCTCTACAGTACCTTATTTATTCCTAATACTCCTGGTTACCTTAAAAAGCGGTTTAGTTTTCTTTCGTCTGTTAGGTGTTCTCAAAATCTTCTTCTTGCTCCCCCTCGGTCATCTAGTAAGTTCTACATCAAATCCTTCACTTTCCAGTCTGTAAGAATGTGGAATGCTTTGCCCATTGATATAAAACGAGCTCAATCCTTAACCATTTTTAAAATACGTCTTAAAGAGCATTATTTATCACTTTCTTAGTCTTGGTCATTTCATTCATGAAAGTAAATTCTCCTTTATTTTCTCTACCTGGTTGTTACTTCACTCCCTAGAATGCTTAATATTTATTTATGTAGGTTTATGTAGTGTATTATTGTAATTTAAATAATTTATGTAGTTTATGTAGTGTATGTTTTATTGTTTGTAGTTTATAATTTAAAATTAACATATTATAAGTATACTTGTTTTATTCTTGTTTTGCACTGCCCAATAGCCTATTTCTTGCCACCGGTTCGCTATCTGAAGGTTGTCTGGAAGAGATCGCTTTATAGCGATAAGTCCGCCTGTTGTTACCTACTAATTTAAGTCCTGTCTTTGTTTGTAATATGAGTTTTTCTTTAGTAGTGCACAATAAAGAATTTTATTATTATTATTATTGTCTGTCTTTTACAAATTCTCGGGACCATGGGATCCCGGACATTTGAAAGGCGTGCGTGGGGCCGAAGCCAACACGTAGAAGCCCCTTGTAATAAGACAATTTACTCTAAATGTAACGTGACACCAACCGACGATTATCCCTGTTCACACTATAGCAGTGCACCCAAGGTCAAGCCCCGGTTAGTGTAGGACTATTGTAAAAAAAAGGGTACCAAAATAAACCGGGCTATTGGGTTGAGTTGCAAGTGGACTGGTAACCGAGACTATGGAGAATACTATGGCACCTGCCCTGATCATATGTTTTTAAAAACACGACAAAATGGGCAGGTGGTGACTTGCCAACTCACAATATGGGTCCCCGAAAACGGCCGTTCGCACGGAGCGACAAGGGGACAACATTGCGTGAGCGGCTCAGGGTGTGGAGAGGTGTACGCCGCTTTCTACCCAGTGGCTGTCAGCAGCCACTGTGCCAACTCGCGTCTTATGCAAATTTCACTTCCACCCTGCAAGCTTATAGCTCTGACACCCCACTCTGGACGGCCGGTAAAGGCAAGCCAGAGGTGAGAGTCCTGCGGCCCCTGCTCAGTGTTCACTCCAGCCGGCCAATCAAGGCAAGCCGGAGAGGGACCTGGCCGACTCTCGGGGGTATGGGACCCAAGGGACGTCACTTCCCATTCAGCTCGCCACAAGCTGCCCTGGGGGCTTATTATTATTATTATTATAATGTGGTCTGGTCTGGTGATGAAAACACTACAATCTTTATTGAGTTTCCGCTCGTTAGAATGATCTCGGTGAGTAGTAACTAGATAACTGTCTAGAAAAGGCGCTAATAGGAGATTGTGTATGAAGGGCGGTAAACAAGAATTTACGAACGAGTGTAAATTGAAGCCCAAAGCCGAAGGTGAGGGCTTAATTAACACGAGTTCATAATTCCACACAACATTGCAATTGGCACACACAACATTGCAATATTCTTCATCACACTTGTGAGGAAAAAAAGGGAAATAAATAAAACTTCTGCCTAATTTCGTACGTACATTACAGCCCTAAGTCGACATTTAGGAGTTACGGAGCACATCGCCTAGCAAGAGTGATGAAAATGGTTATTATAGAGTGAGACTAAGCTAAGTTGGCAGCGATTTCAGTAGCCTAGACTGTGCAAGTGTTATTTTAAACGACAAACTTCTATAAAATTATGACGTTTAAATAACCCTCGCTCTATCAAAATCGCTGCCGTTTTAGCTTGGTCTAACTCTAGCATGCTAGCAATAGGGCATATTACGCGCAACTCTGCGTAGGTGGCGCCACTACCACAATCCATCACAACATGAGAGTCTACCGTGAAACCAGAAAATCGAAATTTCATTATCTAACCTCTCTATCACTCTTGCATATTCTAGGGATGAAGGAAGATAACTAAATTTCGATTTTCGCGTTTTACGACAGGCCCTTTGTAAACAAACAACAACCCGTACGCCTTAATGCATCAATGTCATATTTTATTCAAATATCAAATATCAAACATTTATTCAGCAAATAGGCCACAGGGGCACTTTTACATGTCCATTTTTACAAACAATAAATTTAAAAAAAAAAAACAATTACAAATATCGAATCTATGAAATAATAAATACTTTATTAGAGATGTATACTGTCTCTAAATGTCAAATTACACAAAAAAAACTATGATAAAAAAATAAAACCATAAAATACTAAAATTCTTTAGAATTATCTGTAAAAACATGTCAAATAATAACCGGCTAAGAGCATGTCGGGCCACGCTCAGTGTAGGGTTCCGTAGTTACTGTTCCGTCACAATAAGCTAAAAGTGTTGTAAATGGTACCTTTCACCCGAGTTAAACAAATAGGCAAATTTGCATAATCAGTACCTAATTAAAGTAACTCTTTTTACTATGAAGGGAAAACTTTTTGCGATAACTCAAAAACAGCTAAACTGATCATGTCCGCTATAGTTTTCATTTAATGTCTTTCTTAAGCTCTACTTCCACGATTTTTTTCATATTTTTTGGACCTATGGTTCAAAAGTTAGAGGGGGGGGACACATTTTTTTTTCTTTCGGAGCGATTATCTCCGAATATATTCACTTTATCAAAAAATGTTTCTTGAAAACCCCTATTAGTTTTGAAAGACCTTTCCAACGATACCCCACACTCTAGGGTTGAAGCGAAAAAAAAATTCACCCCCACTTTACGTGTAGAGGAGGTACCCTAAAAAAAATTAAATTTTTAGATTTTATTATACGACTTTGTCGGCTTTATTGATTTATATATCCATGCCAAAATTCAGCTTTCTAGCACTAACGACCACGGAGCAAAGCCTCGGACAGACAGACAGACAGACAGACAGACAGACAGACAGACAGACAGACAGACAGACAGACAGACAGACAGACGGACATGGCGAAACTATAAGGGTTCCGTTTTATGCCATTTGGCTACGGAACCCTAAAAACAGTTTAAGGCAGAGTATAAGTTACTCTATGGTTTATGAAAGGTGCTAGTGCTGCATTCTGGCGGCAGAACATTGCAGTGATACTCCCTATTTAGCCTGATCCATGTTCAATTCGTCAATATGTCCAGCATCAATCAAATATCCGATAATGCCTAAAAATTCATACGAGAATATAACGTTTCTCAACTTAACTCTGTGCCCTATGAATAACTCCTAAAGAGACAAAGGCAAACTCGGCATGCCTACAATTTCACAAAACGTTTTACTTAGCTCGTAAGATCATTGCTATTATAACTTGACTTACATGTACGTAACTACTATACGTAATCGAGGTTGGTACTTATACTGGTTTACTAAATACTTCGCGATGACGGCCATTGTGAACAACAGCTGTCTTCATTAAAGCTAAGAATGGTGCCCTGCGGTTGACACCTTGGTTGTGTAAATCTTGCGTAAACTGTTCTTATTAAACGTTGTAGGATTGATGCCCTGCTCAAGAATATTAGACTCTAAATATCAGTAAACCCAGAGATAGAGTTAGGCCAAGATTACTCTGCAGCGATTTTTATACAACAGCAAGTGGTATTTAAACATCATAATTTCATAGCAAAGATAGGCCCGTTCATATGATTCCGGCCGGACATTCTCGTTTTGTGCCTCAGTGGAATGCTACAACGCGATTGGTTGCTAAGTTCAGATCACGCGCGCGATTGGTCGCAAGTCGCGACTATAAGTGCCGCAAAACTAGGTGGCGAGTCAGGTCATAATGCCATCTCTTTTACTCTTACTTGGTCTTAACAAGGGTAAAGGAGATAGCACTATCATCTCAGTCGCCAGTTAGTTTTGCGGCAAGTAAAGTTGCGTTGGACTGCACGCTTGACTCACATTAGTGTCAGTGGAACCGCTGTACTGTACTGGCACCATTCTTTGTGCCCGCAATGCCCGTCTTTACGATGTAATGTCAATGAGAACTAGGCAAGTCAGTTATGCGCACACGAAAGAGTTATAAGTCAGACTGAGACATAAGTCACAGAAGACGAAGCTCAACAATTCAAATATGTACTTACAACATCTAGTCTATTACTGTCTTGTATACCAAGTTAAAAGTAATAAACATATACGTGCTTTACTATAAAATATGTCTTTTTTTGGATTCCATTCTTTTAAAACTTTTCTACATAATAGTAGGTTCTACTTAGGCGGCTTACAAGTTAGTATTTTGTTTGATATCTTGTAAACAAAAAACTATGAAAGTTACAAGAAAGCAAACAAAAAATTAACTTGTAAACCGCCCAAGTATACCTAATATTATGTAATACGAAAGTATCTACACATACGGATACATATTTAAATGTGCACACACACACACACACACACACGCGCGCGTACGCTCGCGCGCGCACGCACACACACACACACACACGCGCGCACGCTCGCACGCGCACGCACACACCCACGCACACGCACACACACACACACACACACGCGCGCGCGCGCGCGCGCGCGCGCACGCACGTACGCACGCGCACACACACACACACACACACACACACACACACACACACACACACACACACACACACACACACACACACACACACATAGCTAGTTTCGGATGCAACAGAGATAGCGCTTCAAAATGAGTTTCCTTAAAATGCTTCAAGAGGGCTCTCTTTTCCTATGTACTTACTACTACTCACGTACAAGAGTCTCATACACAGTGATCACAGAGATCATGTATGCAGACGACTTGTGCTTTGTGACTGAGTCCCCGGAAGGCATGCAACAGCTCATGTCCAGTTTCGACGAGTCCTGTCGCAGGTTTGGGCTCAAGATCAGTGTCAAGAAGACTGAGGTGATGTCGCTGGACGTTGTCAGTCAACAGACACTGGTCGTTAGACTCGGTGAGGACCAGCTGAAGCAGGTAGACAAGTTCCGCTACCTGGGGAGCACGTTAACATCCAAGTGCGACCTTGATGCTGAAATTAACAGCAGGATCGGGGCTGCGGCTGCAGCTTTTGGCAAGTTAGACCACAAGGTTCTCAGCTCACACGACTTAAAACTGGCCACTAAGATATCCGTTTATATGGCAGTCGTGCTGCCTAACCTTCTATACTCCGCTGAAACGTGGACCGTTTATCGCCGCCATATTCGCATGCTGGACCGATTCCACCTCAGATGCCTACGCAAAATACTGAAGATCCGATGGTCTGATCGTGTTCGGAATACCGAAGTGCTGCGTAGAGCAAATGTGGGTGGTATCGAGGTATACCTTATGCGACGTCAGCTTCGTTGGTGCGGTCACGTTTCACGGATGAACGACCAGCGTGTGGCTAGGCGCATCTTTTATTCTGAGCTTGAGGAAGGCAAGCGGAAACAGGGTGGCCAATTCCTCAGGTACAAAGATGTGCTTAAGCGGCACATGAAAAAGTGTCGTATAGAGCCCTCGCGATGGGAGCAGCAGGCAGCCATACGAATGGAGTGGCGGGCTACTATAAATGCCAAAGTAGCTGATTTCGAAGCTCGTCGGCGCTTAGAGCTGGACGCCAAGCGCGACGATATAAAAGCCAGACCACCCGCGGCTACGCACTATAATTACGAAAATGGTGTGCTCACATGCCCGCAATGTTCGCGAACTTTTAGTAGCAAGATCGGCTACATCAGTCACTTGCGAGCACACCAGAGACAGCAACGGAGTTGATAGCAGTCGCCGTGGCCGAATCGGCCGTGGAGTTATTATTATTATTATTATTATTACTACTACTCTTTGTTTACATTTCAAATATTGTAAGCGATGTGCTGAGATTTGGTCAAATGGAAAAATATTTTTTCTCGGGCCCGAAATCGGATCTGATTTTAGGCCTGATACATTGTGGATGTAATTGGCACTTTACTGACTGATAAGTTGTTTGTCAGACTATAAAAACTTGTGCTAATTATAGTCTGTCAAACCATTTCCGTCAGTATAAAAAAGCAGCAAATTTAAATTTTTCTGGCGCGAAGAATTATCATCCTATAGAAAATTTGAATGTTGTGCTTTTTTCTACTGACGAAGTTGTTTAACAGACTACAAATTCACTTGAATTTGTATTAGTCCGCTCTGTTTAATGTAGAAAAATACTTCTGTGTTTTGTCCTAATGACGTTAATTCCTCGCTGTTGTCATTTGTCATTATTGTCAATGTCAAAACAACGTGGGATATTTATATTCACTTGTAACTAGTTATTATTCTAAATCTTACCAAAAATAATCAAAACAGACCAGCAATGAAAATTTCAGAGGTTAGTATTATATAGCAGTGTTAGAAATACCGAATAGGGAGAGCCTAGATGTCTGATTAAGAGAAACATGGGTTTCGCTTTGTTTCAGCTGCCCGGTGATGATGACTCCACACTCACTTGCCGCACCTACGTCTTCCAAGATGAGAGCCACACATTAGGGAATGCATTGAAATGCATTATAAGCAGATAGTGAGTATGTTTAATGTTTATTACGTGTCTTTAAACTTGTGTGAGAAATAAAACAATGCAACAGGATTATATGCATGCAAAGATTTTGAAGATTTCCTAAGGTTTCAAGCCCTTACCAGCAGTATGGACGGAAAGTGATGTATTTTAAATTCTTTATATTCAGTATAGGCCATCATAAGGGATATTGACAAGATACAAGGGAATACGTCTACAAGCTCATTTGTTGTTTTTAACTCTTTCAAAATTTATTATATACTGATCATTCTTTCTGGGCGTGGTACGTCTTGAAACATCGTCATTGGCAAAATCCCTCCTGCCAAAATTCACAAGACGGGAAAGCCATAAAAAAGAGTTGCATAAACTCTTGCATGTGTACACACCAGTGATCGGAACTATGGGAGTAAAACTAACAAAACTTATCAAGCGGACGTAAAAAGAGTGCTTATAGCCTTAAAAATATTCGAATATCTATGAATGTAAATATTTTATGGCTGTAAGTACTATACTATTCCTATCCCTATGGTCATGAATATTTTTAGGGCTGTATGCACTATTTTATGTCCGCTTAACAAGTTTTGTTAAAGTTTTACTCCCATAGTTCCGATCACTGGTACACACACTCCACTTACAGAAGGTCGGTAGAGCAGAAGGAGTGAGGCTTTTCCTCTCTATGTCTGAGCAAAGTACATATACAAATACAAGTGCTTGTCATATGACGGTCTTCCCTGTTATAAATTGTATATTCTGGTCTTCCCCACATTGACCTCTAGATTTATTTCACAAATATATATATCATGTTAACGGAAGACAATAGAAATAACTTGTTTGGTTTGCAAGTTTTTAAGCACTATTGTCACTTCATACTTGTTACTTAATTTAATAACTGATAACAGTACTGCCGCAACACATAGAAGTGAGATGCAGAATTGCAAATATTCGCTATGTGTACGACTGTCACGTAACCTAGCGTCCGCAAGTCTAGGGGAAAACATTAATTCACTACATCTTATAAAACTACTCCAAAACTAAAAGCTGCTGAACAAATTTTCATACGAATTTCATCTATCAATAGAGTGATTCTTGAGGAAGACTTAGGTATATAACTGTTTAAGGTTTTGTGTAAATTGGTTGAAATATAATGTTGTTGGAAAAAATCACGCTGGCTAGGAGCTTTAATTAAAAACACTGCCTAATCCGTTTGAGCTATAACAACACAATGGTGGGGTTGTCTCTCATTCATAGGTCTACAAAAAAGTCTGCGATGTTGAATGTCTATCTTTTAAGGATAACTTACTATACCCATTCTTAACTTTTAGATAAAGATCACATAATATATGGCATTTTTAAAGTTATTTACACGGATACATTTAATTATCAAATTAAATATGTTACTTATATTAAGCATTTCATACGGATTACAATGGTCCCTTACACCATACAATTTAAATGAATATTTCAGGAGAAATCGTAAATTAAAGTTTTATTACGAGCCATATAACTTGTACTGTACGAAATGTTTAAAGCTGGCCATACACACTAGGGTATGCCTGCGCAGTTTTGCCTGTACAGTTCAACTGCACAGGTAAAGCTGTATAGGAAACTGCACAGGCGAACGCAGAACGCGAACAGTTGATAAAACTTCGTAGGCATACCCTAGTGTGTATGGCCAGTTTTAGACGCTATCCGCAGTTAGTTCTCATTTTTACCACCTTATGCGCTGGGATCGCTTTACTTACCCCCACCATGCACTTCGCACGGTCCCAATACTTACCTGCTGCTTACTTATACTTATAGCTGTGTCCCTGTCATCAGGCACTGAATTAAGAAAATATAGTGCGACTTAAACTTCATTTCTTATTGCTTCTTTCAGTGAAGATGTTCAATTCTGTGGCTACACGGTACCGCACCCCGCAGAAGCCAAGATGCACTTCAGGATACAGGCACATGAGACATCGGCTCTAGAAATACTGAAAAGGGGACTCAAAGACCTTGAAAAAGTCTGCGATCATACCATCAACTTGTTTGAAAGTGAAGTAAAAGAATATTGTAAAACTTAAAGCTGTTGTTTATTTTATTACCAGTGACCAAGTCCACCCGTGGCAGGCTGAAATCGAACCGGCGTCTTCAGCTACGCGACTAACATCCTGACCTATATAATAGACCACCCAGTCTCGTACCTTATTATTTACCAACATTTCACCAAAATTGTGATTGTTCTCGAAAAAATACATAAAAGATGACTCAAAATTCGATATGGATTACCTATATGTATAATAGGTAATCCGTAGTTTACCTATATGCATTTGCCTTTCCTAAACGAAAATATTTTTCACCACACCTGCTCTTAGACTAGATTGTAAAAAAAACGGATGAGAAAGTTGCATTTTATCCACATGTGTGGCAAAGTAATTTGATGCAAGTTTTGAGTCCCGCTATGTTGGCACTGATAGGTAGAAAGTATTGTTTTACACAGTGGCAAAATTGTTGTGCCTTGAAACCCCCTCTATTCTGAACGCGCTACGCTCGTGGTTCAATTTTAGAATCTTTGCTTGCTCGGATATCAATATTAGCAAGAGCGGTAAAACAACTTAGCCCCCTTGTAAAATAAACACTAGTATGATGATTAGCTGGGTCCACACAGAGAGAGCATACACTCGAGGCAATTTCCTCACGCACAAAACGGCCAGTGTAGACGTGCCTCGGGCGAGGAAAACGCACCCTCGGCCTCGGCAAAGGCACGTCTACATGGCTCGTCAGTTGGACATCGCCACACCAACCACTTTCAGTCTGAAAATATGGCACACCCTTTCCAACCTAGTTAAATATGCAACCGAACGGAAATGAAGGGCAGTGGAACGTGACAAACGAACTGGAAATGGGAATAAATGACGGGAATCTGCCTAAACCTGTATCTTCTTTGACAGAGATTAAACTTTGTAAGGTCAACAGTTGTATTCAGAATTAGTTTGTGAAAGTGTCAAGTGTTGTAAATCTATTTCGCCCAACTCTATTTTAACGAAAAATGCATGTTAGGCACTTTTTTATTTATTTAATTCTAAATACATTACTAGGACCTTCAGTGTTAAATAAAAGAAAATAAAAGTTCTGAATGTTTTAATCTATTCCATCCTTGAATAGTTTAGGCTTTGAATTCAGAGTAGGGGGACTTTGTCAGAGGAATGTCCCTCCACAAGTCTGGGGTGAGGTACGCGTAGGTCTTGGCAATGGCCGCATAGGTGGCCTTGGCAAAGTTGCCAAGAGTGCCAGTTGAGCCGCGGGCCGACGTGTAGCAGTCCTGGACACCAGCCATCTGGAGAAGCTTCTTCGGGACTGGGGCCGACACAATGCCAGTACCACGGGGAGCAGGGATCAGCCTCACGGTGACTGAACCACACTTACCGGTAACCTGGAATGATAGAAAATGTGATTAGAGGCATGTTTTTAGTAAACTGTGTATGGTTTTGGAAGTTGATTTAATCAGACGCATTAGAACTTCACAGGTTAAACCTCAAGTGGATACCACGAATGAAATGAATTTAGTTCTCATCATTTAATAATAATAAAGATGTTTATTCAAAAGTTTAAACGTTAGGTTAGGTGGGGTTAGTTTAAGTTTAATCTACATATTTATATTATCTATTTTATTTTAATCTTTAGTAAAATGAATATAAAATGTTTATTTACCTTGCAAGGCACGGTGTGGGGCTTTCCGATCTTGTTACCCCAGTATCCTCTGCGGACGGGGAGCACAGACAGCTTAGCCAGAATGATGGCGCCGCGGATGGCGGTCGCGACTTCCTTGCTGCACTTTACGCCCAGCCCGATGTGCCCGTTGTTATCACCGATGGCCACGAACGCCTTGAAGCGGGTACGCTGGCCGGCGCGGGTCTGTTTCTGCACAGGCATGATCTTGAGGACTTCATCGTTCAACGAAGACCCGAGGAAGAAGTCGATGATTTCAAACTCTTTAATGGGCAGAGAGAACAGGTAAATGCTCTCCAGCTTGTCGATTTTGCCCTCGCGGACTAGACGACCGAGTTTGGTGACGGGCACCCACTCTTTCTGGTCTTCCTTTCCGCGTCCGCGACCACGGCCGCGCCCGCGTCCACGACCGCGGGGACCCCCGCGACCCCTGTCGCCACCCCGTGAACCAAAACCACCGCGGAATCCGCCACGACCACCGGCTGGAGCAGCGTCCGCCATTCTGTAAATAACATCCTCGCGTCAACAATAAACTACAAGAAATTCAGATTTTGAGAAAGTTGGGAGAAAAATCAGACGCATTAAAGCTTCACAGGATAAACCTCAAGTGGATACCACGAATGAAATGAAATAAAGTCTCATCATGAAAACGTTACCACGTGGTAACTAGGTTAGGCTATGTATTGTACGACGTAACACAAAAATTTTCAATTTAAACAACAAATCAATATCACTGTCTATTGATTGAATTGCTTCAGAACTATTTAAAGAAAATAAATACAATGAAATCTCATTAATAAATATATTAATAATTATTTGTACTTACGTTGATACGTGAGCGCAAGGAGACGGTCAAATAGAAAATGGCCGAATGAAATAATTGACGGAATCAAGTAAGCGTCAGAAAAAAAAATGTCTATGGTTTGACAAAATCAAATTAAATAAAACGCTGCGTTTTGAACGCTAAGCACCCTGTTGTAATGTTGGTACTATGATAATATTAAGAACTTTTACTTTGTTTGATTATTGTTCAAATGATTGCACACGGCGCATTTTTAAAGCTGGAGTGTGATTTCATATCCGGCGAACAATTCATTGATCCTTAAAAAAAAACCAGTTAAGTGAGAGTCCGACTCGCCCACCGAGGGTTCCGTACAAATTTAAGTTATATATATATTTTTTACAAATTTATAGTTTTCTGTATTTTCCCTGTACTTGCAGTGTAAAGCCAGGTCCACACTTGTATCATTTAGCTGTATCGTATCTCCGTCGCGTAGCTCCGACGCGTATCATGATTGTTAGTGTGGACGCAAAAAGATTGCGATTATGCAACATGCCGTATCTGATCGAATCCATGTTGCTACGCAGTTATTCAATATCCCATACACACTCGATCGTATACGACACGTGTATCATAATGATCGGTAAGTATGGACGTGTTTTGACACTGTACCGTGATACGCTGCGATCCATCGAAAGCAGGTTCCATACTTGTATTATTTCGCCGTATTGTATCTCCATCGCGTATCATGATCAGTAGTGTGGACGCAAAAAGATCGCGATCATGCAACGCGCCGTATCTGATGGTGCGCAATCCATGTTAATACGCGGTTATTCAATACCCCACACACTCTCGATACGCGTATAATGATCGGTAAGTATGGACGTGTTTTGACACTGTATGATACGCGGTTATTATCGGATACGTGATACGCTGCGATCCATCTCGAGGCGGTTTTTCCCCGATCATCAAAGGGGATACGGATATGCTTTTAACAAGTTTGTTGTTCGTGTCGTTTGTTTGGGCCTACCGGGAAAATCGAAATTCGCAAATTGCGGGGATCTTTCTCTTTTACTCTCACTAAGACGTAATTAGAGTGACAGAGAAAAATGCCCGCAATTGACGAACTTCGATTTTCGCGGTAGGCCTCCAGATCACTGCAGTACGATACGATACGATACGATAATTTATTGATAAAATATATTTTACATGTCATGTCATGTCAGTGCTGACGTAGTGATTGTTTCTTATGTATATACTCGTATATTGTATTGTGTTATATTGGATCTCGTTTTTGAACCTCCTTGTCATTATAGTCCGTCAAACAAGTTTATCAGTAGAAAATTTTAAAATTGTTGTCGCCTTTTTCTACTGACGAAAATGGCTTTGACAGACTATATTATAAAACAGGTGTGCCATTACACTCAGACCAAGACTAGTCTGCAACGATTTTGGTAGCCAAGTGTTATTTTAAGCATCAATCTTCTATCAAATTATGACGTATAAATAACACTTGCACTGCGTGTTCTATCAAAATCGTTGCAGACTTATCTTAGTCTAACTTTAGTACATTTCGGTGAGCGATCTCAGCAGGCGACATTTTTGAACAGCGCGCAGCGCAATCGTTTGCGTTACAACAACGAAATGCTTTATGTTCCTCTATAACTCTTACATATTAGTGAGTTAGAGAGACAGGATAACGGTTCGTTGCCATAGCGCAAACAATTGGTATCTTGGCTAGGCACCCTGTACAGACGAACGATCGCAGTAAATAAAAGTAGGTATTTAGGTAATGCGTGTTTTGGTATCGAGGGAAATACTCCTTAAAGATGGATCTTGATCGTCGAAGATTATTTTATTCGTGAAAGCTTAACTAGACTAGAGGCAACACTATTTTGCTCTACTAGCGTAACGATACTCAGGAGGTTGACGTTTGCCGAACGAGTGCGTGCGAGAGAATGACCGTATAACCGTATCCTTGGTCCTTTTGAGGTAACATTACTATCTCCTGATAACGGTGTAACGGTACCGAAAGTTTCCCACGCAACTAAAACTACGCTTAATTATACACAATAAAATGGACAATACTTCTTTGACTCTGCCGAAATTCTGCGGAGGTGAACCCTAATAAACAAATATAATACAATAACGTTACGGAACTTAATGAGTGAACATTGAACAATAGTCGACCGTAACGGTTTCAGGTTATACAATAACATAGTGCAACCTTACGGGGTCCGGCTTACGAGAACTAACTGTTATTTTATTACGTTGCTACGAAAATGGATTTACGTATTCTATTTTCTAGTTATAAAACTATTTCTATTTCTAATTATTAATAAGCTATTCTATATCTACATGCTAAACGATGTTGTAGTGGACGGACACGTCGGCTACATGGCTAACTGTTATTTTATTACGTTGCTACGAAAATGGATTTACGTATTCTATTTTCTAGTTATAAAACTATTTCTATTTCTAATTATTAATAAGCTATTCTATATCTACATGCTAAACGATGTTGTAGTGGACGGACACGTCGGCTACAGGTATAATGTCTAAAGTGATACGGTGTTACGATACGATTTTAGGGATACGGTATGCCCAAAGTGAGCGTCCATACTTAATGATATGATACGATACTCATCATGAAATTTTTTATGCCATGCGAGTGATACGGCATGCCCAATGTGAGCGTCCATACTTAGGATACGCGAGCTCGAGACGATACGCATGATCGTGATCGGCAAAATGATACAAGTGTGGACCCAGCTTAAGACAATATTATTATTATTACTTGCCAAATTTCATAGTTCTAGGTTAACGCGAAGTACCCCATACATTTTGATTCCCTTTTTTTTTTTTTTTTTTAATGGCTATCGCCACGAAGGCATTTGCCAGCATCACATCAATATAGTTCCCCATAAAACGGGATTGCGATTTGATTCCCTTGAGTGTCGAATTATACGTTTTTTTTGCGACATAAACGGCCGTTTCTTGATGACTTACTGTTGATGGCCAGTGACATGTCGATTTATTTTTCTTTACATCTAAATTTACTATCGTTCCTACTTTGGTTCCTACATTCTCATTTGGATTAGCAACCTTGTGTTTGATAAAAATTCGCGCCCCCGAAATACGTTTGTTATCATAAATAAATCGGCCGTTTCTTTTTTTACGTTAACTTAGACGTTTGTTTTTTTTTCAGTTTTAAGGGACTGTAGGTGTAGACTTGAGTATGGTTTTAATTTCAACTTCCTTCACGTGTTCCCGAGATAAAGGGTCTTGCCAGTCAGACGGACGGCCGGACGGACAACAAAGTGATCATTATAACATTGACATATATCTAAGGACGGGCCTTACAGGCACTAACAAAGGAAGTCCCTGCCCTATTTTTCACTTTAGTATAAAATGCAGTGATTTCACCTTCAAATTAACATGACTGAATCGTGAGAAATAGTACGAACAAATTTGTAAAATAATAATGACAAGTGGTCGGATAAATTGGAACAAACATTTTCATTTTAAAACAAGGCTTGGGACACAAACATGATCAGTTCTACATTCTTCCGCAGAGTTATCGAATACAACGCAATCATTATCTGCTTCTCTATCGCTCTTGCATATTCGCGCGTTTTTCAATTTTTCAGTAAACCCCTCTGACCTGCTAGCATGAGTTGCTTTCTCGCGCGTCACTCCATACATCTAGCGTAATTTCAAGTATGGACTCGCGCGCGACAACGCAACTCGTGCTAGCCGGTATGGAGTTCGCGCCGTGTTCTAACCTTGGCCAAGGCTAATGAAACTACTTATAACAGAAGCACCATATATTTTATAACTACGTACAATTAAATTTGTATATATCCCAGATATTGGGGGCTAAAATCTTCATTTCAGAACAAGGCTAAAACGCTTACTCACCTTACTTAATACAGTCGTTCCAACTAGGATCCTTAAGAGCTAATTACACTTCCTGATGTCAGGCCCGACGTCGAGCCCGAGCAAGAGTATTTTTCCGTTTCACGGAATATAGCACATCGTTAACAATATTTGAAATGTAAAAAATGGTTCATATGCAAAAATATCAAACATTGAATATTTTTGGCAATTAGAAACAAAGTATTTTATAAATTTCAAATATTGTTAACGATGTTGTAATTGGCGCTCAAGCACCGAATTCGGGCCTGATAATCGTTTTCCATTTCATAGAATATCAGCACATCGTTACGATATTTGAAATTTTAAAAAATGGTTTTTATGCAAAAATATCAAACATTGAAAAAATTTGGCAATTAGAGACAAAGTATTTTTTACATGTCGAATATTGTAAGTGCTGATATTTGGTGAAACGGAAAAATACTCTTACTCGGGTCCAACATAGGGCCCGTTTGCATGTGGATGTAATTGGCC
Source organism: Cydia pomonella (assembly GCF_033807575.1). Classification (NCBI taxonomy): domain Eukaryota; kingdom Metazoa; phylum Arthropoda; class Insecta; order Lepidoptera; family Tortricidae; genus Cydia; species Cydia pomonella. The sequence goes on along the minus strand of NC_084706.1, from coordinate 23,479,036 downwards.
CTTTAGGAATTTGAATTAAGTAAGATGCGTGATTTTTTTTAGGAACACAACACATGTTCAGTTCTAGATTTCTCGGCCGAATGATCGAACACGACGAACGGGAACTGGTGCATGCCGTGGCAGGCGGCGCCGTACGCGCCGTCCCGGGCCAGCGCCACGACGGCGCCCGTGAAGCGCGGGAGGCGCGCCGCCACGCGGGCCACGGCCGCTGCGGCCGCGGCGGCCGGCGACGCGCCGCGACGCATCTCTTCTACGGCTAGGAAACTGAAATAAAAACATAAAGCGCCAATTACAAACAATTTCCGATATCGGACCCGAAACAGTCCCGATGTCGGGCCTGATAATCATTTACCGTTTCACGGAATATCACCATATTGTTAATATTTGAAATGTAACTCCTCTGGAGGTGCAGGCGTCCATAGGCTACGGAGACTGCTTACCATCAGGCGGGCCGTATGCTTGTTTGCCACCAACGTAGTATAAAAAAAAAATGTAAAAAATGCTTTGTCTTATTGCCAAAAATGTTCAATATTTGGTATTTTTGCATATGAAACATTTTTTTTACATTTCAAATATTGTAAACGATGTGCTCATATTTGGTGAAACTGAAAAATACTCTTTCTCGGGCCCGAAATCGGGTCTGATATCAGGCCTGATAAAGTGTGGATGTAATTGGTACTTAAAGCCCATCACAGACGGAGCGATAATATTCCAAAAGATATAGCAAGGCATATTGCGATATATATTTTGGTATCCTTGGTATGTGTGTGGTGCTTAGCTATAATATATGTCGGTATCTTACGGTGTATTAATATATATTATCACTCCGTCTGTGACGAGCATGATAGTTTAAGTTAAACAAATGCTTAAATTTTTATGCCCTCGCCTGAAATTTTATATTAACTTAATAATTCTTAGCACCACCCCTTTACAGAAAAAAGCCTATAAATGGCTTAGCCGTTCATCGAATAGCCCCAACGATTGGGTTTCCCTTTGAATGGCTTATCCGTTCATTTGACTTAGCTCTAGGAAGGGGTTTCCCTTTCAGAGATATGCTAAAGTGAAAGGGTGTCCCCTTCTTAATTCAAAAAATTATGACACCTGTCCACGCGCTAGACACCCAGTCCTTCTCTTTAAACATAAATAAGCAATATATGATTCTATTTTTAAGAAGAGAAAGATGAAAATGGCATAATCGTTATAATTTATAGTCGATACCCCTTCAAGGGGTTAGCGCTTAAGAACGGTTTTTCGGAAAAGGTTTTAGTTAGTAACGGCTTTGGTAAGCAAAGCCTTACGAAATAGCCCCTTCGAAAACCCACGAAGAGGATACCGGACCGGTCCCTGGTGTATTCCCATCTGTCCCCGCCGGGCACAGACGGGAATAGGCGCTACATACAGATCATTCCCACCTGTGCCCGCCTCTTGTATGGCGGTGATCACGTGGGGCGGGCACAGATGGGAATACACCAATTTTGTAATGGCGTAACTTGGGCAAGTTCATAGTACCTCAAATAGCACTACTAGGCAAGCATACACTCCATCCACATTGGATGCGGATCCGCGTGCTGCTCCAATGTGCAAGCAGGACATGGACACACACGGGAGCGGCGTGTGGGTTCATATCAGAATGTCAATCGTGATACGGACACACACGGGAGCGGCGTGTGGGTTCGTATCAGAGCGACAACCGTGATACGAACACACAAGGGACGGGCGGCGTGGCGATACTAGTTCAAGTGTTCACCTGGGCAGGAAGCGCAACATGACGTCGCCGTCGCCGGTGGCCGCGGCGCCGCCCACTGCGTTGTCCGCGTACGCGCCCGCGCCCGGGATTGGAGAGTCACCAATTCTTCTGAAATATTTATATTGGAATCACTGGGCTGCCGAGATTTTCAACATTCGAAGATCCTTTATCTACATCTCTATCGCTCGAACAATACGCTTACGCTTTTTAAACGTAAACGCTTTTTATGTCGTGTATTAAAACTTTTTCGGCGTTCATAGCCGATGATTATTTTTTTGGACATATTTTTAACCATCTGTCACAGGAAAAGAGACTTTAGAAAATTCGCGTTCGTACAGGGCGACGAGAGGCAATTTCGAATTTAGATTTTAGCAGTAAATTAGAATAACTCCATACCCTATCTAAATCGGAATCAGTTACAAATGAATCATACAAATGTTTTAGAATCGAATAGCACACATACAAAATTTCCTAATTATCAATTTCATTTCTGAAAATTTATCTCAATATAGAATACACTATAGTGTAGTGTTTATTAGTTATAAATATGAAATATGCATGCATACCTAGGTTTGCATATCAATGGTTGTTGTTCTAAACAATGGAAAGTAAGTTATGTCACTTATATTACACATGCCAGTGATGGCTGTGCTGTGACACATACAAACACATTTTGATCATAAACTTATCTATTTTATACAATCTTTTTTAAACCTTAAATATTATCCATTGTGTATTTCTCATCCTATAGAGGCTTCCTCCAGTGTGAAATAGTTTTTCGATGATGCACATAATGCCTACCTTTACAACCTATAATATCATTTTCTAAAATATATCAACATATTATATTAGTGGAAACTAAGTTATCAAATTTAATCATGTCAAAAAAATGATCAAGTTGGCAACCCCCCCTTTTTTGAAGTCTGTTAAAAATAGTATCACATACCCACTAGAATGTCCTATAAATGATAAACTTTAATTACCCTGGCATTTTAAACTTGGCTCCGTTAGTAGAAGTCCCAGCGGCAACATCCCCATGCTTGTCCACTGCAACCATCCCGATGGTGTCGTGGTTGTATTGGTCCACTTTCTGGTCTCTAGTTGAATGCTGGTGTCTACCTGTTATCTTTGAGTATGGCCCACAGCTTTGACGTGGGTCTGGTGTGACATGCTAAAAGTACATAAACTTTTAAATAAAATATCTAAATTAGTTTGGCCAGGGAGTGTCTCATTTCAAACATAGACAGAGAAAAACATACTGTCTTTGTCTTACGCTAGTACTAGCACCCAAAAGAAACGAATGAGTATAGTTTTTTTTCTTATTAACTGACAAATTGGGTTTGCCAGACTATATATTACTATATTGATTACATACAAACATGGAAACCTGCTCTACTACAAGAATAATGAAAATATTTAGATACATATGTGTAGGAATGAAGAAAGAAGTTTACTTTTATTAATTGAATTACTGAAATAGCTCTGCCCCATGGGATTAAGTGTATCAATTTCCCTCCTTCCCCTAGGGAGTGGATTTCCACGTGCATCTTCTAAGTACAAAGAAAAAAATGTAATCAGTAGGTAGGTGTAAGTAGGCTAGCTTTTATAGTGTCAAGAATTCTTGAACGTAAAATTGTCAGTCTTAAGTCACTTGATACCTAGAAGATTTATACACACTTACTCTAAAGGCAAGTACAATAACTAAGTCCAATAAAGAATTACAGTAAGTACAATTCGTGTCATTCACGATGACGCGCAGATTTGTCAAACCTAACCTTTATTAACATGGTAATACCTACCAGTCAAAGGCCTTCATGAAAGATACAATCTATAGAATATATTTATTTATGATTTTCTCAGCAATAATTTTGATAATTTATTATTGGTAAACATAGGTATGTTTTCTGTAAGAAAGTTAAATATGTAGACAAATTACCATCCAAAAATTTGGTTGACAATTATCTTCATTTCTCCATTTTTTCCACATTTCCTTGGATTTAGGAGTAGTGAGAGACTCCACAGGGAAGCCCATCTGCTCTGCAAATTGCGTGGCCAACTCCCCGACGAGGAAAGAGTGGTAGCTGTGCTCCAGGACATGTCTCGCCACTGATATAGCGTTTTTGACTCTACGCAGAGCACCTACTGCACCAACATTCATTGTCTTCCTAAAAAAATTTGTCACATAGAAATAAATAGTCTGTTTATTTCACAGAATATAAGTTATAAACTGAGATAGAAAAATATACATATATTACTCAGTCAATTTCTATTTTGTACAGTAAATATTAATATAAAAACACACTCAATGGTACACACAAATTGTAATATCTATTCATTTATAAATTTGAAAACCCCCCCACGGTATACCTATGCCCTATTTTATGCCAAAAATGCCTTACATCATTTTGATACTCTTCAAAATGCTGTTAGATTGATGTCTGTGAAACATAGCTAAGCACCACCGCAAGAAAAGTCACTTTCTCATAAGAAAAACACATTGAAATCGGCCCATCCATTGGAGAGCAGACAGACATTGGTGTCAAACCATTTGACATATATATCTAAAGACAAGCCTTATAGGCACTAAGAAGATGGTGCTAGTTCAGCGGTGTCACTCACGAACTCAGGCCAATTGTGCAGTCTTACGCAACTAGGTGTGACCAATTGAGCACATGATGCCAACTCATCAACAGGAGGGTCCACACAAACCAAGTATTCGCCCGAGGCAATTTGCTTGCACACAAAACGGCCAGTGTAGACAGTGCACGACGCACATCTACACTGGCCATTTTGTGCGCGAGCACCTGCGAATGCTCGGTCTGTGTGGACTCAAATTCGTGTGCGTGACACCGCTGTACTGGCCCCATTCTTATTGCCCATAAAGCCCGTCCTCAGATATATGTCAATACGTTAAACCCTCTCTGCGTCAGGGGTTTAAAAAAGACGTTAAGATATTATATTTTACCCATCCATGATAAGAGCATCCAGAGTAGTCTCACCATCTTCGTCAGGACTCCCCCCGTAGCCCACAGTACCATCGCATTGCTGTGCCTCGCACACCGACGCCCCCTGCTCCACGGCGTCTAATGCTTTACCACCGGTTTTCAACACCTCCCATGCTAGAATCATACATGTATATTTCAATGTTGTAAGTTGCAGGCTTTGATAAACAGCTTATAATATGAAGTATACCTTTAACAGTGGAGTTTTGAAAGTTCCAAGTTGTAATTACTATAGGGATATTAGGTTCGCATTTGATAAAGTAAAAATACGGTATTAATAAAAATATACCAAGTTTAAACATAATTATATCGTTTACTAATATAATAAAAGTAAGCTAACACCTATTCTGAGCTGCAACTTAGTTTAACGAAATAAAAATATCAATTTTTAAATTCTCTTCATACGCTTGTAGATAAGATAATATTAAGATAAGAAATGTCACTTTTGTTTTGAAATTTTCAGTGAAATTTCCTTAAATTGGTAGAAATTTGAGCTTTTTAAGTTTTTGCTCAAACAGCTTCCATCTATAGTATTGCCAATGCAAAACATTTACCCGTTATATTAGGTAACAAGAACATTAAATTTTACTTTTAATATGTTCGAGTTACAGCGTGAGTCAGCGGTCACAATAATGGCATGTTATTGAAATATCTGAAGTGAAACTTTAAATGCAAAGTAGAACAATTAATATTTAATGAGAAATACCTCCCAGAATATTTCAAGTATATTTACTTTTTACTAATTACCGGGTTAATCTAAAACATTTATGTAGCAACATTAAATATGACATGACATTGACGTGTATTTGATTTGATCTTTTGGCGGGGCGCTTTACGTTAAAACAACACATCTTATGATTTTGCTTATACTCTTTATTATTATTACAAGCTACAACAACACATTATTTTAGATCACTCAATTGTCTATTAATAACCAAAACGTAATTGGCCATGGACTTAACGTCGTTTTGCCGCGAGATGCCTAAAATTGTAAGTAATTTATATATTATCTTGAAATAACAAAAATTGTGCGCTAATGCATTTAATTTTATATTTTAGGAGCTGCATGCTCACCTCGGTGGCTCCTTAAGCCAGTCCACCATGCTCCAGCTGAAGAGACTGTACGCGGACTCCGGCATACCTGATAAAACGAATGCATTCTTCGACGAATTTCAAATCGCTGCTGGAGATACACGTAGTTTATCAGAGTAAGTAATTTCGTGACACAGGCACGCGATGCTTTAATAACGTTTGTGTGTTGGAAAACTAATTAACATAATCAATTTCAATGACTACTTTTAAATATACACAATTCAGCAAATTACATTTAGATTAATAAATTGTAGTATTAAGTAATAGGGTTGTGTAGTAAAGTAACCATAACCATCACTCTTTATGAAATGTGACAACACATCGGTGGCAAACAAGCATACGACCCGCCTGATGGTAAGCTGTCTCCGTAGCCTATGTACGCCTGCAACTCCAGAGGAGTTACATACACGTTGCCGACCCTAAACCCGCCCCTCTTGTTGAGCTCTGGCAACCTTACTCACCGGCAGGAACACAACACTATGAGTGGGGTCTAGTGTTATTTGGCTGCGATTTTCTGTAAGGTGGAGGTACTTCCTCAGTTGGGCTCTGCTCTAGATCTGGAATGGCATCCACTGGCTGTGCCCTACCACACAAAGCGAGATGACATTCACAATGCCCATACCTCTCTTTTGGCTGTAGTTTAAGAACATACCTGCGTTCATGCCATGCTATTAATACTATTTCACCATGGGCACAGGTTTTAATTTTCAGTACACGTGTGGCATGATGTGAGTCGAGTCAAAGTACTCCTTGTACCAACGATCAGAGGACCTACCGCGAACCACGTCCGACGTGTTGCCTCTCTGTCGCACTTATAAATTCGTATGTAAGTGTGACAGAGAGGTAACACGTCAGACGTGGTTCGCGGTAGGTCCTCAGCATCAAAAGTAGCGGATCCAACTACGCGTCATAAGCCTTCAGCTCTGGCAACCTTACTCACACAACACTACGAGTAGGGTCTAGCGTTATTTGGCTGCGGTTTTCTGTAAGGTGGAGGTACTTCCCCAGTTGGGCTCTTCTCTAGATCTGGAATGACATCCGCTGTTCTGTGCCCTATCACACAAAGCATGTTACGATAGATGTAGTAGTTGCTTATTCTAAATCTACTACTAGACAATAGGCTTAGCAGTTAGCACATTAGTGTCGCAACAGTATCGTGCCTGCAAGATAGACTACGATTCTTTTTCTAACTGTATACTGTAAGTACAGGGAGACACTGTTGTGGCACTCATGTACTAAGCCTTCTGACCATGCTTAATTTACACCAACTTTACAGTAACAATACTTGATGCAGGACTTGGTATGTAATAGGATGGTTGGATGGACTCTGTGAAGTTAGTATGAGAATAACAATATGAATAAATCCACCCCACCTCCTTTACCGCATGTAATTTTTTTTGTTGCAATGTGAACTTTAATAGCTCTTAATAGAATTGAATATCATATCTGCCATATATGGCTTCGTGTGCGGTAAAGGGTCAATGACATCTTGTTGACTTAAAATATTTACTATTATTTCTGAAGGTGCATCTGTCCCGGATCTACATATGCAAATTGTAAATATTTGTAATGGGTACATTTCCCTCAAGGAAACCGGACTAATCCCAACAAGGCTTAGTTTACCCTCTGGGTTGGAAGGTCAGATGGCAGTCGCTTTCGTAAAAACTAGTGTCTATGCCAAATCTTGGGATTAGTTGTCAAGCGGACCCCAGGCTCCCATGAGCCGTGGCAAAAATGCCGGGATAACGCGAGGAAGAAGAAGGTACATTTCCCTCATTGCTAAGCATTGCGACCATGATTGCCCTATAGTTAGTGCTTTTGGGCATTTCCCGCAAGTCTACAACCATTGTACCTATTTTGCTTGAAACAAGATAGCGCTACTCTAACCACCCCAGCTCCTCCATGAAGCCTAGCAATGTTTTCAGATACAATTGATCTATAATTGTAATTATTAAAATTTGTTTGCTTTTAGCTGCTTCCAAGTGTTCAGCATCTCACACTCTCTGACAAGCATGCCTCAAGCGCTGGCTCTGGCCACCTCGCTGACTGTCCAAGAGTTCCAGGATGATGGGTGCATCTACATTGAGATTAGGAGTACTCCACGTGAGACACCCTACATGAGCAAGAAAGAGTACATAGATACTATTGTACAAGCTATTAGGTCAGTGTTAAAGTGTTTTTCATCCTGTTTCATGGTGTAACACCCTTGGCTAAAAAAATTATATTGGATTGATGTTTGAGACGCTGTTTAAAATTGTATTTACTCATAATGATTAAATACATAATAAAATTAATAAAACACCCAGTATATTTCAACAACAATGGTTTTTGAATATTTAAGTAAAGATTTTTGCAATAAGTACATTTTAATTTTCTATTTAATATATTCAAGTTATTATAACTTATTAGGCGGGTCCACACAGCGAGCATACGCGCGAGGCAATTTCCTCACGCACACAACGACAGGCCTCGGTGGCGCGCTCGGGCGAGGAAAACGTGGGTGAGGAAATTGCCTCGCACGTATGCTCGCTCAGTGTGGACCCGGCTATTTATTGATTCACAAGTATAGTCTGTCTTATTTTTACCTAAGCAGGTGTGTACAGTCATCTGCAACACAATGAAGGCCGTGAAAATACCTGACACAATCTTATTTGTAGAGCCATCAGAGCTTGTCACATTTTACGGCCGTCGAAGAATAACATTATTGCACGTGGCTGTACCATCCTAAGTAGTCAATACCTATTTTTCAGGAATTCTTTAATCAGCTTAACAATGATCTCCAAGCTGATCATATCCATAGACCGCAGATGCACTCCACAAGCAGCCGAAGAGACCACCAAGCTTGCCATAGAGTTCTTTCAGAATTATCCTGAAATAGTTGTAGGAATTGAGCTCAGTGGCGACCCCACTGCAGGGCGATTCCAGGACTTTGTGCCGGCCTTGTCCAGGGCGCGAGATGCTGGATTGAAGGTACATATCATACATATATATCCTTTTTATTATAAGTTTATCATCAATTCATCAAATTATTTCACTTTAAACAATATTAACCAAGTCTCAATCATTTAATTTTTCAATTAAATATTAAATATCGCCAAAATGGGGGTTTATTAATGCGGGCCTCCAATCTCTTTGCAAAAGACTGCCTGGCCTATCTGCTAACATACTTAGTATGCTGTTGGATTCTGCTTCTTATGGACATGATTATTTTCCGCACGCACTCTAACGCCTCAACTATATTGGCGTGTTCAGATATTTGTGAGCACCTCGGGCGCTCAGATATATCTGATGGCGACTGTATTACAATAATGTTATTACATTGAAGCAAGAAATATTACTAGGTATAGTATAATACAATGCAACCAATTTTTTGTAAGTACAAAAATATTGACCAGATACTTTCACCAGTTAGACCAAGCTAAGTTGGCAGTGATTTTGATAGCCCAGGCGGTGCAAGTGTTATTTAAAAGTCGTAATCTTATAGAAGCTTGACATTAAAATTAACACTTGCACCACTTGGGCTATCAAAATCGCCCCCAATTCAGCTTGGTCTAACTCTAAATAATAAACATGTATTGTCACAACGTCTGTGATGCTAAGGGCCCTATCACTCTAGCGATTTGCGAGCGAGTTGAAAGCACGTGACGAACTCGCTAGTATAGGGCGCTAAGGTTTGTATGTGTAAACAAACTCAAGCTTCCAAATAACTGCCAAACAGAACCAAAATATCTAAAATTAAAGCTTGTACTTGTATTTATTGTGTATTTTTTTTAATCAAAAATCATATTTATTTACAATAACAATATACGTAATGGACATGTACAGAAAATCTGAAATAGATCCTTGAGGCATTTTACCAAAGAGTAAGGATATCATTTATCAAGGATGCTGGCGGCATTTCTTCGTTGTATCGCATTACCACGCATTACTGATATGTTGTGCGAGGAAGCCGCCAGCTCTTCGGTCGCCAGTTACACGATTTCTGCAAAAAACTCGTGCGCGCTGGGACCCCATGGACTAGAGTTTCAACGCCAAATGGTACAAAATGATACTTTCTGCAGGGACTCTTATCCATTGGAAGTTGGACGGTGCCAGTGTTTATTATTTTCAGTTTAATAAATTTAATAAACGCCTTGCATTTCAACCTATTTTCATTTTTTTTTAATGTTCAGGTAACACTCCACTGCGGCGAAATCTGTAACCCCGCGGAGGTGCTAGAAATGCTTGCATGGAAACCAGAGAGAATTGGCCACGGTACCATGATACACCCCAGGCTGGGAGGGACTGCTGAGACGTGGCAGGCGCTGTGCCAACTGAAGATACCTGTAGGTTAGTGGCATATATGCACTTCAGCAATGCCGGATTTAGAGGTCTGGATGCCTTGGGGCAACACAGGAGTAGAGGCAAATAAAATGGTCAATTTTCCAAAGCCTTTATTGTGGGGGGCCCCTCTTTTGTGGAGGCCCCAGAGCTGTAGCTCCGGTTGCCCTCACCTAAATCCGGCCCTGCACTTCAGATCAGCTCAAGACCAAATATTACATAGTCATATCACATCAGTAAAATAACAAAAAATATCATTGCGAAATGGCGTTATTCAAATGTACGCACCAAATATAAAAAATATCAAAACAATTTTCGGTTGTAAACGGTTCATTTCTAGTTTTTTTTGACTAATTCTTTGAGCGAGCACTTTAGTTAGTCCAGACTAATTCTTTGAGCGAGGAAGCTGCCAGCTTTACGGTCACCGCTGACCTCTGCTAACTTTTTGGAGAGTTCCTTAACGAGCTTAAGGGCACTTGGACCCCACGGGCCCAGGGTCTCGACGCCAAGATATGAAATTGTATTCGGCGCCGAGACCCTTCATTCATTCATTGTCAAGAGGGCGCTGTTATTCTCATGTATGGGGTGACAGTTCAGTTTAGTATGGAAAATTTAGTTCCAATGAAATTCCGCAATATGGCGCGTGATCATATATTACTGGTCAGGCTTTAAAACATGTTACTACTCACTTATTTAATTACAAAATTGAATACTTATTTGTCAAAATTCAAAGTTTGTGATTTCCCCTTTCCCCCTTGTCACAATAAGTCACGTTTTCTTGACCCCTCTCCCTCCCCTAAACGTGTCACGTAATGGATGAGCCCTTCGACTATCTACTTTGCATTTGTTTCAGAAATTTGCTTGACTAGCAATGTAAATACAAAGCTGATAGCAAGTTATGATGCCCATCAGTTCAAGGAGTGCTGTGAAGCCATGGTGCCCGTAATAATCTGTGTATGTGAATAGTTTATTTAATAATTATAATTTTTATAACATAACTGGCTTTAGACAGAGAATTGGAAATAGAGGTGGATTGTCAAAGAAAATTTTGTAGCCACAGTAAATGTACTGCCATCTTTCGACACATGATTATTTTAGAAAGCCAATTTGACTTTGATCCTTATTCTTACACTGATATGTGTTAAATTTGTTAAATATCAAATAGTGTCGCCGTCTTACCGGGCATCGACTAAAAGTTGTGGCGCCATCGCACGAAACGATGCTGTCATACCTTTGGCCTTTGATCTAGTAGATGGCGCCACTTTTGATATTTAACAAACTTAACACATATTTGTGAAAGAATAAGGATCAAAGTTAGTTCTAAAAGTTTTAATTATGTGTTGAAAGATGGCAGTAAATTTACTGTGGGTACACAAAGTTTTCCTTGGCAAGTCACCTCTATTTCAAATTCTCTTCGCTTTATAGATATGTCCAATGAGGGGATCAGTTTCCACGTATAATCCTACATGGCTCGACTACATGGTATATTTTGTTATTCTTGCGGTATACATTCATGAAGCAAATGGCAGTGTTATAGCATAGTACAAAGAGTGGGGAAGTAGGTTATCTTCATATTTTGTTTGAGTGTGCGTGCGGCGACGTAAAGATACTATGGCGCACACATACAAGCTGCGCGCGGTGCATTTGTATGAAGATAACCTACTTCCCCACTCTTTGTACTATGGTTATAGTTTCGACAACCCGACGCGCTGTCTCGACAATTAGTCTCGCGTAGTCGTACCATAAAATACCCAGCACAACTAGGCGCCACTAAATATACGGTATTGCTTATTAATGTCATAGTGGTTCTTATGTTTATGAAACAAAACGCAAAACTACTTTGCTATTCTATTTTCAAAGGCGCTCGAATATAAATAAATAAAATATTTGGGGACGATCTTACACAGATCGACCGAGCTCCAAACTAAGTTAAGCAAAGCTTGTATTATGGGTGCTAGGCGACGATATACAACGCATATATGTATATATAAATACATTATAATATCGGTGTTCATTGCACAAACAAATGCCCTTACCGGGATTCGAACCGGGGACCATTGGCTTCATAGGCAGGGTCACTACCCACTTAGGCTAGACCGGTCGTCAAAATCGATATATATAAGAAAATACCAAATAAATAAATAAATATAAATATTATAGGGACATTCGTACACAAATTGACTAAGTCCCACGGTAAGCTCAATAAGGCTTGTGTTGTGGATACTTAGACAACAATATATATTGTAAGCGACGCGATTTTCTTTTGTAATTTATTTTATATTTTTTATTAAAAAGTGGGTGCCTGGAAGTCTGAGTGGAATGTGCCGGTTCAGGGCGACCGAGGGGAGCGGGAGAGGAGGGGGACAATCGGAGATTTGTCATTGGCTCTCAGCGGTCAGTCGATGTATAGAATCACGCGCTAAGGTACATGCTTCTCGCTGTCCAAACACCCTTACGTTTTGTTACTTAAAAACTGCATATCATTTCACCACGTCCCCTACACGCTGGTCTTCGAACCTGATCCTGAACTCTGAATGTACCGGACTCCGATACGAAAAATGAACACACGGAGCAGTGTTAAGAAACAAGAAGAAAAGCAAAAGGAGCTTAAGGCCGAAAAGGAAATACCTACGCAGAAGCAGAAACCAGTTTGCCAAGCGACTCAAAACGACGAACCTGCAAAAATAAAATCGATAGATAAGAAAAAGGAGCTACTCGATAAAACAATTACTGTAGATGTGGGTAGTGCAAGTGAAAAGTGCAGAATGGAGGAAATTCCTAAATCGAAATCTATAAAATCTACTCGAAAGTCAAAAGCATCAGGTTCTGCGCGTTCTTCAGTCGTGGCCAGAAAGAAGTTGCTAGAATTAGAAGCGGCAGAAGCAAAAGCGCGTATACAAATGGAATTAATCGACAAAAAGCTAGCGGCGGACCTAGCACAATTGGATGAAGAAGAAGAAGAAGAATACAGTTCACAATCGGAAGCTAGTGAAATTCACACAAACAAAGAAGTGGAGAAATGGTTAGAACGCAGTCAACTGGAACTGAAAGAGCAGCCTGTGCCACCAACGGAAAACACATTGGACAAGCTGTACCCGCCGCCCGCGCCGGCTGCACCAGCGCGCGACGGCACCGAAGATACAGTTCACCTACTGGCAACGGCACTCAAAGACATAGCCGCAGTCTCCTCTACGAATGGACCTAACGCTCGAATGTTGAGCCGCCTCTGCACGCCGCGAGATTTACCCTCTTTTTCCGGTGACCCAATGGAGTGGCTCCAATTCAAGCAGGCGTATGACGAATCAACTGAAGTGTGCAATTTCAACGACAAAGAAAACCTATGGAGGCTACGAAAATGCCTTCAGGGACCAGCTAAAGAAGCAGTAACTTCTCTGTTAATTGGAGCTACTGCGCCAGATCTAGTGATGTCCACTCTAGAGTTACAGTTTGGGAATCCCGATATTATTATTTCAAAAATTGTACAAAGCATCAACAAACTGCCGGTGATGTCTCAAGAATATCATAAGGACATAGTGTCTTTCTCCGTGAAGGTTAAGAATTACGTTGCAGCAGTAACAGCTATTGGTCATGATGAGTACCTAAGGGGGATGAAAATCATATCTGTAATTCTGTCAAAATTGCCAACTGTGTTAATATCGAAATGGGTCGACTATAGCTACCCGCTTATCAACGACGGCAAGAAACCCCGGCTCGTCATTCTGTCGGAATTTTTAAATGACGAAGCTCTCAAAATATCAAAAACAGCTGTAATCCTCGCGAACACTTACAGTGATAGTAAACGTAAACAAAGTGATTGTTACCGCTCTCAAACCGTGCTAGTGCAGAATGAACTAAGTGACGATAAGTGTAAATTTTGTCGTACCTCTAAACACGACATAACAGACTGTAAAATGTTTAGAAAAAAGGGCGGGAAACTTCAGGCGCGGTGGACGCGGTTTTTCGTAACTAGTTTTTGAAATTGTATTTTAAAGGATTGGAGTCTGTATTTAGTGTATATATTTGTAGATTTAGATTCACTTATTAATTATTTTTAGTAGTTAGGTGTATATAGTAATCGGTAAGTGATAATTATATGTAATTTCTTATGGGGGATGGCCAGCCCCCTGACCCTGGGGGAACGATTCCCTCAGGGTCAAAAACACCAATGGATATTTTAATTTCTGCGATAGAGTCATCGATGGATACTGATGTATCAAATACTACGGACGTAACTTTAAAAAGGAAAATACTTTCACGAATGTGTACCAATTGTAATAAAAGAAAACGCAAATCTGGTTCAAACAAGATAAAAGATACAGATTGTGTTTGTGTAAACCAATCAAAATTGAAAGATAATGCCAGCCATCCACAACAAACTGAAAAGCTGAATCCCATTGTAAATTCGAATTCTGAAAATACAAATACACTTAATAACTCCACACCTACTCATGTGCCCATTGGTCGTGACCGCTACCAACAGTCCGATGTTGCACCTTACGTTGTACATGTTCAAAAAGAAGCCAACACTGATGGCACAACTTTACATCCAATAACTTTTGGTCGCTTTATGCGACAAAATAACGTGCAAGGCGTTGTGAACGGCAGTCTTAAACGAATAGGGAGAAATCGTGTCAGCATTGCATTTGCTACATTCACTGATGCTAACAATTTTCTATGTAATGAAAACTTAGGAAAAAACAAATACAATGCTTTCATCCCAACATTCAATGTCACACGCATGGGAGTGATTAAAGGTGTACCACTTGACTTGACTGATGATGAAGTACAGACTTCTATTAACCTGCCAATTGGCTGTGGGCCAATTATTAAAATAAGAAGAATAAAAAGGAAAATTGTTGTCAATAACATTACTCAATTTGTGAATACAGGTACAGTTATACTTACTTTTGATGGGCAAGTATTACCTACCCGGGTGTACATGTGCTACATGGCCTTGCCAGTAGAACTCTATATATATCCTACGGTTCAGTGCTTCCTTTGTTGTCGGTTTGGACATGTTAAAAATCAGTGCCGTTCAAATCCAAGGTGCTTCAAGTGTGGACAAGGTCACTCCGGTGAATCTTGTCATGTAGATGAGGATGACTATCAGTGTTGCTTGTGTAAAGGTTCACATCAAGCCACTAGTAAAAAATGTTTAGAATTTAACAGACAAAGAGCTATTAAAGAAACTATGAGCAAAAGTTGCATCTCTTACATGGAAGCTTCCAAAATTCACCCACCTGTGTCTAAGGTGTCATATGCTGAGGCCTTGCTTGCAACACCATTGTCATCTTCCTCACAAACACAACATGATTTGCAGAGTAACCAGGATATAATACCAATGTTAAATAACCAATCTTATAAAAAAACTGTTTATCTTAAACCCAGAGCTCCTGTAAAGTTAGGCAAAGGGTATGATAGAAATGCACATTCAGAAATAATAAGACAACCAGTTATCCATAGGGAAAAACCTGTGTTTAATAGTAACAAAGAAGAGAAGCCTAGTATTGATGATATAGTAAAAGCTCTTATGAATTTAATGTCCCAATCTAACACAGTATCACCGTCCAACGTTGCAGCAGTTATTAATGCTTTATACCAACTCAGAAACAATAATAATGGATCAGAGAGCTCTAGTGGTTCAGTGGAACGTTCGCAGCCTAATCAATAGGAAACAAGATTTAATACATGTTATTAATAAATATGATCCCTTTCTACTTTGTCTTCAAGAGACATGGTTGAAAAGGGATTCATTGTTTAAAATACCAGGATATGTCTGTCTAAGAGAGGACAGGCCTGATGGGTATGGTGGTGTGGCCATACTTGTCAAAAACTCATTAACATATGATTATATCACACTACCTGTACATAGTGATGAACTATCTGTTATAGCAGTAGTTGTAAATAGCATTTGTTTTGTATCATTGTATTATAAAAAACCTAATAACAATATTTTTAAAGAAATTGAACAACTTTTTAAGTTCCTGCCTAAACCATTTGTATGCTTAGGAGATTTTAATGCTCACCATGAGTTCTGGGGCTCTGCTCAAACTTTATACTATGGAGAAAAATTGCTGGAACTAATTAGCTCACGTAATTTATTCATATTAAACACTGGATCTCCAACTAGGCTTGCACGAAATCCTAGTGCAATTGATCTGTCCATTTGTACTCCCGATCTTGCTTCATCTCTATCTTGGTCAACTGCAGTTTCCACGTATGGTAGTGACCATTTTCCTATTCTCATTACCTTTCCTTTTTTCAAGAAACCTCAAAGACATGTCAGACATCCCCGTATAAAACATAAGCTGAATGATGATAGATGGAATCAGTATAGAGAGGTTGTTGAGCAAAAAATTAATAATTTATCTGAAATAAGCAATTTAAATATATTAGACAGTTCACAAGCATTTGCCACAGCTTTGATTGAAGCTGCTAATGAAACCTTTCCATTAAAAAGCAGCGGTCCAGAATCCATACCATCCCCACCTTGGTGGGATTCAGATTGCACTCTTGCAATTAAGCAAAGAAAGGAGGCAGAGAGGAAGTATTGTCATGAAATGACTGATAATAACTTTGATAATTACTTAGAAGTTGCTAAATCCACTAAAGAGTTACTTAGAACCAAAAAGTTTGAAGGATGGCATAGGTTTTGCAAATCATTAAGTCCTAATGTTTCACCATCAATAGTTTGGCAAAACATTAGAAGGTTTAGATCGGCATTTAAAGTCACAGTGAGTAAAATATCTCCACTTTTAGCAGAACAAGTCATGGATCGTTTGGGTCCTCCTTATGTCCCAGAACACCCTATGATTCTAAGGCCACTTTTGCTAGGTAATAATAATGCTGAAGATGTTTTAAATTCCCCCTTTTCACTTTTTGAACTGAAAGGAGTACTTTCATCAACTAAAGATTCTGCACCCGGTGAAGACGGGATTCCTTACTCTTTCTTGTCAAAACTTGATGATAACAGTCTTTGCTACTTTCTTTCTTTAATTAATAATGTTATGATAACAGGTTTTGTTCCTAAAGAGTGGAGGACTCAAACATTGATTTTAATACAGAAGCCAAATAAACCCAATTCAGATCCCACATCGTATAGGCCCATAGCTTTATCAACTGTACTAGCCAAAGTTGCCGAACACTTAGTAAAAATTCGATTGGAATGGTTTATAGAACATAATAAACTTTTATCATGTAATCAATTTGGTTTCAGGAAAGGTAAATGTACTCTTGACAGTTTAAGCATTTTTACCACAGATATCAGAATAAGTTTCTCTAAAAATGACTCTTTAGTTGCTGCTTTTTTAGATATAAATGCTGCGTACGACAACGTCAATATTTCAGTTTTAAAAAATAAATTAATTCAACTAGATGTTCCTAACTTTTTGATTAATTTTATAATAAATATGTTACATGAAAGGTATATAAAGTATCCATTAGACCAGTCTGGAAATGAAGTCATTAAAAGAACAGTTTGGAAGGGTCTGCCACAAGGATCTGTCTTGAGTCCTTTACTATACAACATTTATACTTATGATTTGGAACTTTCTGTTGAAGGGCAGGTTAATGTTCTTCAATACGCCGATGATTTGCTATTATATGTTTCTGGGCGATCTTTAGAAAACATTAGTAATATATTATCATCATCTTTGAGTGCCTTAAATAATTGGTTGAATAATAATGGATTAGATCTTTCGCCGTCTAAAAGTTCTGTTGTAGTTTTTTCACGAATGAAAAATATTCCACCTATTAACGTGCATTATAATGGTATTCCATTGGTAATTAAAGATAGTGTAAAATTTTTGGGAGTTATATTAGACTGTAAACTTACTGGACTTCCTCATTTTGAAAATATTGTATTAAGATGTGAACGGAATCTGAACATTTTAAGATGTCTGACCGGAGTCTGGTGGGGGGCTCATCCTTTTACTATGACATTGCTGTATAACGCTTTGATTAGAAGTGTTTTAGATTATGGCACTTTCCTTCTACACCCTGGAAATGTTAAAGCAATCAAAAAAATTGATTCTATTCAGTCTAAGGCTTTAAGATTGGTCACAGGTGCAATGAAATCAAGTCCAATAAGTTGCTTACAAGTAGAATGCTGTGATCCACCCCTTGCGTTTAGAAGACAGTTCCTCTGTGATAAATTCTTTTTTCGTACTCTGCAATTAGATTCTCATCCACTACTTTCAAAAGTAAAACAATTAGCAGAACTGGTTGGAACCTGTAATTATTGGGCCCTTAAGGATTCTCCTTGTCTTGTTAAGAGCTATAAAAAATATCAAAGTTTAGAAGCACCCACTTACAGAAGCGCGACACTTCCTTTATATCAACACGACTACAACAGTCTCATTATAGATCCAGATATTAGATTTAACATAGGCTTATCTAAAAGCGATATTAATCCAAAAATAGAATTTATTAACCTTCTTAACATTGAATGGGCTAATTGGCACTGTTTATACACAGATGCCTCCAAACATGGCGATAGGAGTTGTGTTGGTGTTGGAATTTTCCATTCACAATACAAAGGATTACAACTTATCAAACTGCCACCTGAAACTTCCGTCTACACTGGTGAATGTTATGGTCTACTTAAAGCTATAGAATATATACTTATGCTGAAGATACCTAAAACCATAATTTTTTCAGACTCTCGCAGTGCTTTAGAAGCCATAACGAGGTTCCCATTTAAGACTCATAAACAATCTCCAGTTGTCTTTAATATTAGGAATCTTTTATATAAATGTTCACAGAAGAGTTGTGCTGTCGTGCTGGCTTGGATACCAAGCCATGTGGGCATTCCTGGGAATGAAAGAGCGGACCAATTGGCAAATGAGGCTATTCACGTGGGAGACATTGTGCCATACCATAATTATTGTCATGACTTAATAAATTTGTCAAAAGTGTATTTGTATGTGGATTGGAATGAGATTTGGAATAAGGAAACCGCAAAAGGTGTACATTATAGGCATATTCAGCCGTCAATTCCACGGAAACCATGGTTTAGCAAAATATTTTTTTCGAAAACTGTAACTTCTATTCTGTGTAGAATGCGTCTGGGGCATGTTTGTTCTCCGGCGCATTTACACATAATAAATAAAAAGCCGGATCCTCTTTGTTCTTGTGGTGACTATGGGGACCTGAACCATATTTTTTTTGCATGCTCTCTTCATGATCGGTCTGATTTTCTTTCCAGCCTTGAATCATTACGCATCCCATTTCCTACATCCATAATTTGCTTGTTATTTAGTAACTCGTATGATATTTATAAAATCTTATCTGTATTTTTAGAAAAGAATGATATTAAAATATAGCATATAATAATTATAATTATATATATTACAGTAAATCCAATCCTTCCCTTTCCAAATTTTCGTCATATCCGTACTTCCTAATTCCTAGTTTCCCTAACTTTTAATCCCATTACAACTTGACATTGGCTAATGTAACAAAAGCCAGAACAAAAAAAAAAAAAAAAAAAAAAAAAAAAAATGTTTAAAAAATCGCTTCGCAAAGACAGGTGGGCCTATGTGAAACGTCATGGATTATGCTATAAATGTTTAGTGTCGCGCCATAACAAAGAAACCTGTCCTGCGCCCTGTTGCGATAAGGAAAACTGTGGACAATCCCATCACCGCTTGTTACATTACATTTCGCACGCCAATAATTCAAATCTTCAATCTAGTGTGAATATTACGGAAATAATAGACACTGATGTGAGTGAAACGCGATCTGAGACTGTTACAAACATAAACTCGACAAGCTGCAAAGTTTTGTTACAAGCTGTACCTATTTACATACACGGACCTAACGGTATAATTAGTGCCACTGCATTATTGGACAATTGCTCGACGGTATCACTGATAAGCGCCGACCTCACCGCCCGCGCCGGATTGCATGGTACCAAACAAAAAATGTGCGTTAGTGGGGCATGGAGTAACACCGAACTTAAGTGCGAAAGTGAGGTAGTGGACTTTGATGTGTCGAACAAAGATGGACAGATGTTTACGCTACGTGCTCGCAGTGTTACAGACTTAAACTTGCCTTCGCAAAATGCATCTAAAGTGAACCTTACGCATTATGACCTTAAGGTTGAAATTAAAAATCAATTATGTAACACTCGTTATGAGAAGCCTCAGCTGTTAATAGGGCAGGATCACTATCATCTTATGATGCCACTGCAAATAATAAAGGGCAAGTCCGAAGGATCTTACATAACTCAGACTGTCTTAGGCTGGTGTGTTCACGGCCGTATCACAGCACCGCGCGACAAGGGCCAGCGGCTAGATTCAACCTTATTTATAACTGAGGACCTGCAGGACCAAAATGAGCGTGCACTACGAGAAATACACGAAGAAGTACGCCGCTCTTTTACCATTGAATCCATGGGCGTTTCATGTAATCCACGCCAGAACTCCGAGGACCTGCGCGCACAGGAGCGATTGGAACAAACGGCTAGATTGTTAGAAGGCAGGTGGCACGTTGGGCTTCCATGGAAAGATCTTAATTGCAACATGACTGAATCCTATGGTAATGCACTTTCTAGACTTAAGGGAGTGGAAAGAAAAATGAAACGGGATGTTGGCTATGCATCAAGGTACACTGAAAGAATAAATCACCTGTTCGATAACGATTACGCAATGGAGGTCAGCAACCCGAAGCTCACGCCAAAAACATGGTTTCTGCCGCATTTCGGGGTTGACAACCCTAACAAACAAAAATTAAGGCTCGTATTCGATTGCGCATCCAAAAATAATGGCGTTTGTTTAAATGATTACCTGTATAAAGGACCTGATCTGCTCGTATCGTTATATGGAATAATGCTTCGATTTCGCGAAAATAAAATCGGAATAACTGGAGATATCCAAGATATGTTCCTAAGAGTGAAAATCATCCCTGAAGATCAAGATGCATTTCGTTTCTTGTGGAGAAACACGTCTGAAGGCTCCGCTGCTCCTGACGACCCTATAAAAACGTATAAGATGACATGTTTAATATTTGGAGCAAATTGTGCACCATTTATTTCGCAGTTCATAAAAAACAAGAACGCCGTGCGCTATGAGTCATCGATGCCGGCCGCCGTATCTGCAATATGTAAACAACATTATGTAGATGATTACATTGATAGTTTTGAGGACGAAGAAACTGCAATAAAAGTGGTACAAGAAGTGGCGTATATACATAAACAAGGCGGTTTTAACATTCGTAACTGGACGAGCAACAGTGAAACATTAATAAACAGTTTACCAAAAGAGAACTTAGGTTCAACGGCCATAAGGTTCAAAATCGATCAACAAGATAATGGCGAACGTACGCTCGGATTAGTTTGGTTTCCAAAGGAGGACTTACTTGGTTTTGATGTCTCTTTCAAACGCATACCGGAGGCAATCATATCTGGAGAGAAGATACCTACAAAGCGAGAAATGCTGAGAGTTGTTATGTCGATATTCGATGTGTATGGGTTCCTATCACCGATAACAATAAGAGGAAAAATAATAATCCGTGATACATGGGCACAAGGATTACTTTGGGACGACATGATTCCGGAAGAATTATTTAAAAAATGGATCGAATTCCTCGAGCTATTGAAACGGGTAAGTTCAGTGCGCCTGCCCCGATACTATCAAGCCGCCACGCGTGCGAGTGAGACAGACGATGCACCGAATGCACCGGATAGTGCAGGCCGCCGGCCGGCTATGTATACAAACCTACAACTTCATTTGTTGTGTGACGCGTCATCGCAAGCCTTATGCGCCGTAGCGTACTGGCGCTGGTTAGATAACAATAACCGGTGGCAATTAGCATTTATTTCGAGTAAATGCCGAATTTCACCTACTAAACATAGAAGTATTCCAAAATTAGAATTAGAAAGTGCATGTCTAGCAGCGAGACTAGCACATAGTATAATCAAGGAACACAAAATGAGCACGGAGAAAATTTATTACTGGACTGATTCGACCTGTGTGCTTCACTGGATATATAACGATGCACGTACCTATAAAGCGTTCGTGGCGCATCGGCTCGGGGAATTAGATGAATTAACTCAATCTGCTCAATGGAGATACGTACCTACGAAAATGAACGTAGCTGATATTGCTACACGAGACACCTGTGAACTCAGAATGCTGGAAAATGAATGGTTTCACGGTCCCGACTTTTTGTATGGCAATGAGGAAACTTGGCCTTCAAATAAACAGCTGACGAAGCCTAACCCTTTGGATTTAGAGTATACAATGATTGTAAATGTATCTCCTGAAAACTTACCAGCTGTTCCTGAACCTGAAAGGTTTTCATCGTGGTTAAGATTACTTGGAGCTACCTGCGCTATACTTATATTTATAAATAAATCTAAAAAACTTACTTGCGAGATTAATGGAGACCTGAAGGAAAAGGCGGAGCGCTTGCTAATCAAATATTCTCAAGCGCAGTCCTTTCCTGAAGACCTGGATAACCTGAAAAATAAAAGAAATTTAGACCGGAAAAGCAGATTACTTACCTTGACCCCATTTCTCGATGAACACGGTATTCTGCGCGTCGACGGACGAATTGGGGCGGCCCAGGAGGTACTACCGGAGACAAAACAACCCGTGATCCTCGATGGAAGTAATTACGTTACTAAGCTTATTGTAAAACATTATCACGTGACGGCCGCACATGGAAATCAAGAAGCAGTGGTAAACAACCTGAAACAGAAATACTGGGTTATTCGAATTCGTCCAACTGTGAAACATGTAAGCAGTAAGTGCATGTTCTGTAGAATAAAAAAAGCGCAACCGCAACCACCTAGAATGGGTGACTTACCTCCTGCTCGCATGGCCCACCATCAGCGCCCGTTTACGTTCTGTGGCATTGATTTGTACGGACCAATGGAAGCAACAGTATTGAGACGTCGAGAAAAGCGGTATGGAGTTTTATTTACGTGTCTTACCATGCGAGCTGTTCACATAGAAATAGTCACGAGGCTCACAGCTGACGCACTAATAATGGCTCTGCGAAGGATGGCGGCGCGTCGTGGTTGGCCTCAGCAAATTTTCTCGGATAATGGCACAAACTTGAGAGGGGCTGATAATGAACTTAAGAAGTCTATTAGTGAATTAAATCACACCGCATTAAAAGATTTGGCCTTGAAATATGGCACCACTTGGAATTTTTTGCCACCAGTTAGCCCCCACTGGGCTGGCGCGTGGGAGCGACTTATTCGATCAATAAAGGCATCACTCAAGGTGGTATTAAAAGAACAGGCTCCGCGAGATGAAGTTTTGAGCACGTTCATGGCAGAGGTCGAACAGATGGTAAACAGTCGCCCGCTTACACACGTCACAGTTGAACCGAAAAGTGATGAAGCCCTCACGCCAAATCATTTTTTACTTGGTAGTTCTTCCAACTTACCGACTCTCGGTTTATTTGATCACTCCGACATGTACCTTCGTAAACAATGGCGAACCTCTCAACGACTTGCAGACCTATTTTGGAAGCGGTGGGTACGAGAAGTACTGCCACAGATGATCCCTCGCCAGAAGTGGCACCAAGACCAACGACCCTTACAAGTGGGAGATCTGGTATTGGTTGTGGATCCTGCGTCACCCCGTAACGTTTGGCCTAAAGGAAGGATACAGGAAGTGATTCCGGGAAGAGACGGCCGCATAAGAGTGGTGCAGATAAAAACCAAATCCGGAACACTACGTCGATCAGCTGCACGCGTCGCATATGTACCTACTGAAGTTGAGTAAGTGCTGATGCAGCACTGGGGTGGGGTATGTAAGCGACGCGATTTTCTTTTGTAATTTATTTTATATTTTTTATTAAAAAGTGGGTGCCTGGAAGTCTGAGTGGAATGTGCCGGTTCAGGGCGACCGAGGGGAGCGGGAGAGGAGGGGGACAATCGGAGATTTGTCATTGGCTCTCAGCGGTCAGTCGATGTATAGAATCACGCGCTAAGGTACATGCTTCTCGCTGTCCAAACACCCTTACGTTTTGTTACTTAAAAACTGCATATCATTTCACCACGTCCCCTACATATATAATATACAAATACTTAAATACATAGAAAACATCCATGACCCAGGAATTTGTGCTCATCACACAAATATATGCTACTGGTATTCAAACCCAGGACCATCGGCTTCACAGGCAGGGTCACTACCCACTAGGCTAGACCGGTCGTCAATTAAATTGGAAATTGTATAACTTTGTTACAGACCGATGACAAAGGTGTTTTTGGGACGTCACTGTCTCAGGAGTACGAGATTTGCGCGCAGACCTTCGGCTTGGACAGATCGAAGCTGGTCAGACTGTCCCTTGATGCCTGCAAGTTCGTTTTTGACGAAGGCGCGCGAAAAATGATCACTGATAAGATTTTAAATTTTATAGAAAGAAATGAGCTATGAAAGTTTTGTACTGTAGGTACAAGTTTAATTATATTATAATAAATGTTACTCTTATATTTCTAAAACTTCGTGTATCATTATTTTGCATTTTAATCAAATATCTCAGATGTGTTTGTAAACAAATCACAATGTTCAATGAGCACCTTATTTACTAAAGGCATTGTATGTTTAGTATTTGATAAGATCTAATAATGTCATCCAACTGCATGCACTGCTTCGTAATGGCTCCTCTACACGATGGCCTAGCGTAGGTCAGTTCTAGGGACGCATTTATGCGTTAGAGGGAGCAAGTGATATTACTATCTCATTTCACTGCATAGCTGCGTCCCTTAGACTGGCCTACGCTGGGCTATCGTGTAGAAGAGCCCTAAGGAAGTAGTAAGCCCCTCGCCTACTTTGATTTTAATTATTCCTACATCTAAAACCGCATGTCCAGCTACATTTGTCATGTGCAAGCACTAGTTGGCATAATGAAATAGTCTTTGCCTTGAATACAATATTTGTCCATAGACAATAGAGCAGTCGTTCCAAATGACAGTTGAATTGACATAAGGATAACCTATAAATTTCCCGTATCGAATCTGATACAAAGTATAACAAATTAAGACGTTAATTATACAATAAAAAACCAGTCATGAGCGATTTGTCTGACTTTGGAAGTTCGAAGGCTGGAGACTCTGAACTCCAAGATTTTCTCATGGTAGAAAAACAGAAAGCTCAGTTCCATGCTCAGGTATCGTACAAGCGCTTATCGTAGCCATCCTTTAATGTTTAATCACAATAAATTAATCGGATTGTAAATTTTTAGATACACGAGTTCAACGACTTCTGTTGGGAGAAGTGCGTGGACAAGCCAGGTGCCAAACTGGACAGCCGTACAGAGACTTGCATCACCAACTGTGTGGAGCGCTTTATTGACGTATCTCTCCTCATCACGAACAGATTTGCCCAGATGCTGGAGAAGGGAGGCGGCATGCACTGACCTACTTCTGAAATTTAGTCATAAATTCACAACATTAATAATGTAGTTTAGGTCTTGAGATGATGTAACATGTTGAAAAACGTTTGTTATAGTTAAATATTGATTTCTTGTAATCTGACTTTTGCCATAATTTTTAATGTACTTAGTCAATGGTATATTTTATGGCATTCTCAGATTCTGCATTTATAGAGGTTTATGGAATTAACCTTGAGTGCTGTCAAAACATTGTATACATGCATTAAAGAATGATACTCTTCTTAAATGTACTTGAAACCACTCTAGAGTCAAACCAAGATAAATTGGCAGCGGTTTTGATAGCCATAACAGTGCAAGTGTTATACTAAATGTCAAACATCTATGAAATTATTATTATTTTACTGAACCTTTTGAACGCCACGCCTATCGCACGCGGCGCGTAATCGTGAACCTTGTCATGCATGCATGCATGAAGGTTGATATTGGGCTGTAGCCGCGCGCGTCATATGACGTCTTTGGCGGTCAAACGGTTAACTCTTGTACAGGCTGGGCTATCAAAACCGCTGCCAACTTAGCTTGGTCGACTGTAGGTACAATTGGCAGCAGAAGCTAAACTATGGCTACTGCCACCACCTGTATTCCATTGCATTACCTACGCTTGGTACACTTGAATATACCTGTTACCATCACTTATGGTATAATTAAATAAAACATTAATATCTTATTTTAGTATAATTTAATCATATAGAAATAATGGGACATCAGTTCTCATTTCTGTAAAGAAATGATTAAGATCAAGTTTTATTACAAGATTAGCATTATCTTAAATTTATTCTTTGCCTTCAGTGGAAAGGAATTTTAAGATTTCAACTTGCACAGCATTCAATTTAGGAATAATCAGTGGCATAGGTCTCTCTTAGTAATGGATTTTACTATAGATCTGTTACCTTAGAATTTAATATTTTATACCAAATGTGACTACCACATGAAGCCATATATGGCAGTTATAATATTCAACTCTATTAAACAGACAGCTATGACATGCAAGGGTTAACAAATCTAAAAAAACTGTCCCAAAAAACTTCCTTTACACTGAGGCGAATGTTAACTTAACAAAATATAATTATCTTCCGACACGGCCCAGCCTTGTGTCCGTGCGAGGATCAGCAGTCACTTTCTGGACTGCTACCAATGCCTCATTAATCTTTGTTTGCAAGTCCCGCAAATCCTGGACAAAGAGGAGCGTCAGGACATCAGCAGGTTGCTGGACGAGGTTAGCCTCATTTGCGGGGGGTTCGGGGTGAGGATTTGTTTTCAGGATCTTGGCCAAAGCTGCCAGCCGGAGCTTGGGATCAGGATGAGGACCAATTCCAGCCAGGGTTGATACTCTGTCAATGCCTTGCTTGAATGCTGGACTGGAAACTGGAAATAATCAATTTTACAAGAAGTAATTTTATTCTATGTCCAATTTTTGGCAATTATATAAATATTATTCATGTTAAGCACAATAAAAAGGATGCATCTAATGTAATGTTTTGCCTTTAATGCCATTACATAGAATAGAAAAAATTCAAAATGCGTGACTACTAAATCATGATTGTATAATGTTGAATAAGACTTTTCCTATTGTAATTGGCTGAATCATCTCTTTAGTGTCACTTGTTGCCATGGTTACAGCTTTTTTTGTCCTTAGGACACCACTCTTGAAATCCTCATTTTATCCTATTTTTTTTATATACTACATTCGTGGAAAACAAGCATACGGCCTGCCTGATGGTAAGCAGTCTCCGTAGCCTATGTACGCCTGCAACTCCAGAGTTACACGCGTGTTGCCGACCCTAAACTATGGCAAAATCACCGGCAGGAACACAACACTGAGTATTATTATTATATAATTATAAGCGAGCAGCTATTTAGCTGATGAGCCTATGTCACACAGTGTAAAGTCGTATCACATCAGTCTAACTTATTGTTTAAAAGCCACTTGTCCAATCTGTTTTTAAAAACATTGACCGAGGGAGCAGTTACAACACTATCCGATAAACGCTGATAGTTCTCTTGTTGATTATATCGTGAATGTCAGGAAGGTTGTAACAGTGGGTAACAATCTTAGAGTAGGGTCTAGTGTTATTAATATATCAAACATGCATTTTTGTGACAGTTTTAAGCCATTTCTATAACAGGCCATCCACTGGCCGTGTTATTTAATCATCATACCACATCTCTCCGAACAAACTGTGCCAGTATTGTCCCTTGGACAATGGGACAGGATGACAACACAAAAAAAGTTGATTCACCCAATAGCAATGGTGAAAGTAGATGTATTTAAAATATTATACTTACAATCAAGATTATCCAATGGGTTTGAAGATACTACATTAGGCGTAGCTTGTTTGGGTTGCTCTACTTTGATTTCTTTATACTTCTCAGCTGTAAAAATAAGAATTTGATATTAGAAAAAAGATTGCAGATTTTTTTAAACTAACTACTTTTTTTTACTATTATTGTGATATATTTAGCATTCGGAATGCCTGGGTTAATGTGTTGGGAAACAAAGGTAAATAATTTATGAAAATCCCACCATTGTCAGCGTATTCTAACCGGACGGCATACGACATCAGCCAGTTTAGCTGCTCATTCGGGGAGCCCTCAATAACAGGGCTTACGAGGTCCCTCTGATATGTATCATACGCCGCATCCCATTCGTCCGTTTCGATTTGCCTAAGCCCTTCCCGCTCTTCAATTTTGTAATGTCTTATCTTCTGGTCTTCTAACCATAGAACTACACTTCTGTACTCGGTTTTATCTGTAACAATTTCGAAAAATTAGAAGAAGCCTGAGTAAAGCAAACCATATGACCCGGCTAACAATATACTGACCATTGCAGTTGAAGCTCTCAGGATTTGGGTGTCCCAGTGCGGACAGTTTTAGTTTGAACATGTTATTCATAATTATGTTACTATAACTAGGCGTACTATTGCGAAAATAAAAATATAATTTTTTAAATATAGTTTTCGTGTGCACTGCAAAGCGTAGGTTAAAAATCTTTTGACAATTGAATCAATAATGTTGCCATTTTATTATTTATTTTCAGTATGATAATGCATAAGCCATTCGAGTTAAAGAAAAAAGCGACTATACTTCAGTCGTCAGCGGGGTATGTTCAGAAATGATCATGATTTAAAATAGTCCAGTTTGACAAACTGTCATTGTCACTTGTCGGTCGTTTACGAACGTACCTTCACTCTGTTGATAAAAGATTACGTGTTTTTATTTTATACTATCATACTATGTGTATTTCCAAAATTTAAGAAAACTTTACTGCTGAAAGCTTTACTGTAGTGGAAAATTGTTCGTCATGTCTACTTGGGTAAATGAAAACAGTGTTTCTTTTTTCCAACTTTTCTGTATAAAAGTTGTTAAGTGCGGCCGTGTACCTCAGCATATCGCTTTTATAATGGATGGGAATCGTAGATATGCTAAAAAACACAGTGTACACAGTAGTAAGGGGCATTCGGAAGGATTCAATAAACTGTCAGAAACATTAAAGGTAAAATTACAAAAGAATGTCTTTGTATTTACACTGTTAATAACATTACTGTTATTGTACATTAATATTTTTTTTATTACAGTGGTGTCTGGACCTAGGCATACCCGAGGTTACTGTCTATGCATTTAGTATAGAGAACTTTAAAAGGACAGAAGAAGAGGTTAATGGCTTGATGGATCTGGCTCGAGACAAATTCCAAAGACTACTAGATGAAATGTAAGTTGTTCCAAATACATAAATATTATAATACCATCTGACACAAGTCAACTTAGTCCCACAGCAACCTAAGGCTTCTGCATTGGGTACTAGATATTGAAATGTCATAGCCAGATCATAGATTTTGATAATTTTATGATATGGATAGGTCAACTTGTTGCATTGGGATTAAATAGAAGATGAAGTCACATTTTGTATAAATATAGAGCAACATTGTCATAAAGGTGTCAAAGCTCTTTAAATAATGATCCCTACTACATCCTTCCACAAGCTCAAAATATTATACCGAACATTCTCCTCTCGTGTGAAAGTCAACACCGACATTGGAGAATTCACCCTGTGCAAATTGGCAGGGAGTAAAAGCTAGGAAAAAAAAAACAAGTGTGAGTTGGACTTGCCCACTGAGGGAAAATTTCAACTGTCTATCCCGGTTCATGAGATACAGCCTGGTAAGAGATGGACAGTGGAGTCTTAGTAATAGGGTCCCTTTTTACCCTACGGGTACATTAAAAATAAGAAATATTATGTTTTACTTTCCACAGCGACCAGATAAACGAGTGGGGTGTGAGACTTCACGTTGCGGGACGCCTGACACTGCTGCCGGATGATCTGCGGGCACTTGTAGCCAAGGCTATGCTCTTGACCAGACACAACAATAAGCTGAGGCTCAACATTGCTTATTCTTACACTGGTAACTTGCTGTAATACTCAAAATTATACAATTTCCCAATTTAAAAATATCTGGATATTGACTGAATTTTGTTGGGATATATGATTTCTATGATATGAACATCAATTCAAAGACTTGAATAAAAAAAACGGTTGTCTGTAAAGTCGGTTTACTGACGATAGTTGAACGTGACAACGTCATAAGAAAATACTGATGGAATGGTTTAATTTTTCAAAAGAAAATTTTAATTTTATTTGTTTGATAGATATTTTGTATGGATATAGAGGAGTTAAATGGAAATCACAATTGAATTGATCAAGTTACATTTATTTGTACGCATAAATACAATTGCTGCCGAACGCGGAGGCCGATTGTGCCTCTTTGTCGCTCGTCGCGCGCTCTCGCTTGCACTTCAAGCCTTAAATGGAACGCCTCAGAGCGAGGTAACGCCGCATGCGTCATGTTTTTTCGTGCGTGCAGCCGGCTCCATCGAATTATAAGACGTTGTCACGTCAAAAATCAGACATCCAGCTTCAAAAACTTTACAACTGTTTAGCTAACATCATCACATAGCGACAAGCTAGATTATCAGCTGTATTTTATTTGTTATATTGTGCAATAAAATTTAAATAAATAAATAATTTGATACTATTATTATTATTTATTAATCAGGCAGGTAGTTGAAATAACTGATAGTTGCCTGTATCCGAGTGATCTTCACTTAAAATGTATTCTTTGTGCTGGTTAAGTATTTATCTAATCTGTACTAAAACTGATTGACATTCAGTGCTGAGACCACGTCTTCTGGTAGTTTTTTCAACGCTTTGAATTCTGTTGCTGAGAAAATGTCTGCGGGGGTTGTTTTTAGACAGTTCAGATATTAACTTATATTGGTGGCCTCGCAAACGGGTGTTACTATTGCGCTTGTACAGGTCTTGAAACTATATACCATTCCAGCTCGTGATGAAATCACTCGCGCTGCGTCGCAATTAATTGAAGGCGTGAGGAATAACGAACTGACTGCTGAAGATATAGATGAGGAGCTGTTGTCAGAGACGTTAGAGCTGAGCCCGCCCGACCTGCTCGTCAGGACCTCAGGGGAGGTCAGGCTTTCTGACTTCATGCTATGGCAGGTAATGTACATCATTACATACATCAAGGATGTGAGTCATAGGGGAGGGAGAATGTTAGTGGCGTTAGGCCGTCTTATGACGTTATTGTTCCATCAAATAAATACAAGCACCTTATTAAATCAGCTGTGCCACCAAACTGCCCAGAGTGTAATAAAATAGATGTTCACCACGTTTTAATGAAATATGTTCGCAACGAGGCACTGAGGAGGATCATATGTCAGAGACGTTAGAACTAAGCCCGTAACACCGCGTCAGGACCTCGAGGAGGTCAGGCTGTTAGACTGTATGCTGTGCCAGGTAGTTTTTACATCAAGACGACGCGATATTTAAATGAGGAGCTGATGGTAGACTCTAGAGCTCGCCTGATGATGTTAGGACTTCAGGTGGAGTCAGGCTTTTTGACTTCACTGGCTAAGATCTCGAGCTGGCATGATGGCAAAGATGCGATCTACTTACTGCTCAAAATTATCAAAAGAATCGTTTAGGTATTATCAAGCAAAAAATTACCTTACAAACTAACATACATATAAATTTCATAAAAGTATCCTAACGTAAACGTAATGTCTGTAGACATACTAATGAAAAATCCAAAATTTTCCACTGAGATTTGAACCTATGTGTAGGAAATAGAGTTGATTTTGCGTTGTTTGAAAATTGAACGAAACAATAAATTTAAGTATTATTTATATAAGACATTATTACACAAAATGACTAAGTCCCACAGTAAGCTAAATAAGGCTTGTGTGACACTTCATTCGGTTCTTGTCTGATTAAATTTTTTGTCTTTTAATTATTTATATAAGAATTCAATCCTTGGAGACCCTCTACATCTCTAAGGATAATTTAATATATTTTTTTATATTTTATCTCTAACACTTGGAGACTTATACATCTCTAAAGAATTTTAGTATTTGTTGGTCTTATTTTTTATCATAGTTTTTTTTTGTGTAATTTGACATTTAGAGACAGTATACATCTCTAATAAAGTATTTATTATTTCATCGATTCCATATTTGTAATTTTTATTGTTTGTAAAAATGGACATGTAAAAGTGCCCCTGTGGCCTATTTGCTGAATAAATGTTTGATATTTGAGGGTACTTAGGCAATGATATATATAATATATAAAAACTCAAATACATAGAAAACACCCATGACTCAGGAATAAATATCCGTGCTCATCATACGAAATCACAATACAAATGCAAATTTGTCCCAATTGAATATTATTTAAATTTCATCGAACTGTTAACTTAAGTACGATTAGGTAGGCTCTTGGGTTAAGTTCAAAGTAAACACTATTTTGGCGACAAAACGGCGTGACTCCGATCAATTATCTGGTCATATTATCCAATTGTAACTTACAATGCTTGACCCGGTCGATCACGTTACGTTACACCAACCTTGCAACCACCCAAAACGGTCACAACTTTGGTGCCCTGGGTCACTTTCGTCTAACCTTATTCATTGGGCTCAAGTTATTTCCTGTAATTACAGATCTCCGACACCGTGCTGTACTTCACTGACGTGCTCTGGCCCGAGTTCACCATCTGGAACCTGCTGGCCGCCATCATACACTTCCAGAGACACGCCACTGAGCGTACGCCGGAAATAGACTTAAGCGACCGGAAGCGAACGTTCAGGGACAAGCTAGAGCACAAGCGATGGCAGCAGTTGGAGAAATATATTACATAACTGATAAATTATGGGATTAGCTTCTACCCACAACTTCATCTGCGTTGATAAAAAATATCCTATGTCCTTCCTTGGGCTTCCAAATATCTTCTAAATCAGTTCAGCGGTTTAAGCGTGATGACAGACAGGGATACTTTCGCAGGGATAGCTTCTGCCCGCGACTTCGTCTGCGTGAAATTAGTTATTTGGGTAGTTTATTTTTTATCCAATTTGTTTTTTTTTATTCCCCATATAGACTACCGTATTTAAGAGGCAACTATAACGCCTAGATAAAAATAATGGCAATCATTCAATTTAGGCATATTATGTTTATTGCTTACATTAATTATCAGGCTATGCATCAATTATTTCACTTCCACTCCACTTTCCACCCTCTTAAGGGATGACTTCCGGGATAAAAACTATGCTATATTCTTCTCTGGGCCTTAAACTATCTCTATACCAAATTTTAACTAAATCGGTTCAGCGGTTTAAGCGTAAATAGACAGACACACTTTAGCATTTCTAATATTAGCATGGATATCAGTAGGAATAGATCATAAAACTGCGTCCTTAACAGACCTCAACGAGGGGAGGGAGGGTTGTTAGGGTCGGCAACGCGCATGTAACTCCTCTGGAGTTGCAGGCGTGCATAGACTACGGAGACTGCTTACCATCAGGCGGGCCGTATGCTTGTTTGCCACCGACGTCCTATAAAAAAAAACCTACGGTGGAACCAAAACATATACATATTATTATACTCTTTGGGTGGAGGTGGAACACCTTCCATACGATCAATCAGGCCTCGGACCGGACCGAGGTCGCAGTCCGGTATGCCTATATGTTACAGACAGGCGGGGATACATACATCCTTGAATGCTTTACAGTGTCCATTTTTCACGCGAGTATTTTAATAGTGAAAGAGATGTATGTTTGGTTTCACTTTTATATAATGATTTTAAGGCTTTATAATGTTCTTAGTTATAGGTTATTTATTGCATAGCATAGATTAAGTATTGTAAACTTGTATCCTGAATTAGATAAAGTGACGTTTGCAGATGTGTATTTAATGAGATTGATTTATACCTAACACTTTCACTGATATATATTTGAATACATTTTTATACTTATTTACAAACAATG
This sequence comes from Cydia pomonella, assembly GCF_033807575.1. Taxonomy (NCBI): domain Eukaryota; kingdom Metazoa; phylum Arthropoda; class Insecta; order Lepidoptera; family Tortricidae; genus Cydia; species Cydia pomonella. Next base: position 23,445,136 of record NC_084706.1, on the reverse strand, counting down.
AGGTACCTCACAAGCCGACTCTGTTCAGTATTGGCGCTATAGTATCGGAAATCTAAAACGAACATCAATAAATAACAGAATGATAAAACTAAAAAGAATATATGATACACATTACCATACAAACTTCCATCAAAAAATGGTTTAAACGAGATCTAGTAAGTAGTTTTTTTAATACGTCATAAATGGTACGGAACCCTTCATGGGTGAGTCCGACTCGCACTTGGCCGCTTTTAAATCTATGTGACAAGCCTGAAAAACGAAAGTAATTGCAAATTGTTCTCATTTACTCATAGATAAAAATTAATAGCGTGTTGTGAATAAGAGACCTTTTACCAAGCTCTTATTTTTGCCCGGCTTCTTTGCTTGTCATGGATGGAAGTTGATTTTTCTGAGAGATAAACTTTAATTGTAATAGTTCAAAAGTGTTAAACTTTTAACGTAATATAAATTGTCATGTTTGTGTACGATAGCGCAATAAACGAATATTGTATTTTACCACATAAATGATGGTACTTTTATACTGATAATTAAAGCAATTCGTGCAAAATTATTCCCTAATCATTCCAAAATATCAAAAATGCACAACGTTAATATTCAAGTTTTTACTTCTGCCGGCACTCCTGGAGTGCAACCCGTTGTTTTTTGTGATCTGACACGCTGGCCAGCAACTGGCCAGAGCGTGTTCGCATAGATTACAAACCAAGGTTTAAGATTTTCTCTGTTCTGGTGCTCACATGGCCATCGACGATCTGCGGGATAGATGACAAGATTATAATATTTAATTATAAAGTCAGCGGGAAAACGGGCAAGAGAAACAACAATTTATAATGATCACATAATTATATTATAAAATGATTTAATTACAATAAACAGAATAAGTATCATAATGTACCTACACTACGAACAACTTACATTAATTAGAAGCGGACACGTGTACTCCTCTCATATTTACAATTTGTACATTGAGCGCTCGATTCGTTCATAATACTTAATTTAGTCGTCGCTAACGATAATCGTATCGTAAATAAATAGGGCGGGCGGGCGCGGGCTATATTTACAGGGCGCGGCACTATGTACACTACAACTGTTCGACGAACTTGGTCAGCTGGTCCTGCGGCGTCATGGGCGGCAGCTGGTCGTCCGGCGGCAGCGGCGGCGGCGGCGCGGGCGACTGCCGCAGCAGCAGCAGCTCGCCCGCCGGCCGCGGCGACGACGCGGGCGGCGAGCGCGGCAGCGCGCCCGCGCCGAAGTAGCGCGCGCCGTGCCGCACGCCGTACGGCCGCGCTGCTGCTGGCGCCACCCCCCCCCCCCCCGCCCGCAGCCAGCCCGCGCCGTGCGCCAGCCCCGGCCCCATGCCGCCCACCTGCAACGTTCCCACAGGGTTAAACGAGCGCCTGCACCACTCATAACGATTCGTTTCTAATTTCGCCCTGCAATTTCAATTTCATCCTGGCACAACAACCGTGTCGGTAGAAAAAAGCGGCAATTTTAAAAAAGCGCGAAAAATTGCATAAAATAAATTGAATTTTGCTACAGAGTACACAATAGTAGTACCATATACAAAAATGATACTTCCTCCAAAACCAAAGTTTGACATCGATTTGGGAACGAATAATGTTGTCACTTTCTAATATATGCCACTACCTATGCATTTTGACGACCGGTTTGGCCTAGTGGGTAGTGACCCTGCCTACGAAGCTGATGGTCCCGGGTTCAAATCCTGGTAAGGGCATGTATATGTGTGATGAGCATGGATATTTGTTCCTGAGTCATGGGTGTTTTCTATGTATCTAAGTATTTATAAATATTTATATATTATATATATCGTTGTCTAAGTACCCTCAACACAAGCCTTATTGAGCTTACTGTGGGACTTAGTCAATTTGTGTAATAATGTCCTATAATATTTATTTATTTATTTAGGGTTGTCAAGTTTGCGTGCTGCCAACATCAAGCAACGCCACAGATCATATAATAATATTCGCTTAAACCATTGTATTATCTTATCTGTAGTTGTGGCACAAAGGAACATCAAATCTTGGAAATCCTAATAATTCCTCGTTGCATCCCTGAGCCGTACGAAACCTAGAGCGCCCGAAAGGTCCAGTGGTACCCCACTAATTTCGCGCCCTTTTCTACTGACAAATTAGGTGTGTTTCAGTATTATATATTATAGTTTTACATACATAAATGTATTAAAAAAAAAAATAGTTAGTCTATTGTTATTGTAATTTTCATCACTATTTCAAGCTAACGTGGAGGTCTATTCAAATAGTTATTTCTTGATATGTATTTCTAGTTTAAGAAAGGTCATTTTTCTGACAGATCATATCGTCCATTAAAAATGAATAGCAAGAAATTACTATCAGAATAGACTCATTTTTATTATAAATACCAGGGTATGCTATTACCACGTACGGAAGTTTTCAGAAAACAGAACGAAAACCTCAATTCTGCAATGGAATTCAACTTGGCCTCCATATAAAGAAAATAAAAGACCAATCAAATAAGAAACTCTCAACTCAGTTGGTTTTTGGCCCAATTTTGCCCAAGGTCCTTTACTAGTGTTGGTAGGAACTCGAGTCTTTTGAGTCTAAATTGAAGAACTCGATTTGTTTTTACGAGACTCAAGAGCTTAAAAAACTTCAGAATCTTTTAAGTCCCGAGTTGAGTCCTTTCTGGAGTCTTTTAAGCGTGACTTAAAAGGACTCGAGTCTCTGAATAAAGACTCAGTCAACAATTTTATAGGTTTTACCTAAAAAACAGTAAAGGAAATAGGCGTTATTGTATGATTTGTGTCATGTACGTCCATGAATGTTACATATAGACAACGCATCTCGAAGTTATTTGTAAAATTAATACAAGTTCTTCGAAAAGGACTCGAGTCTCTACAAAAGACTCGGGGCTCTAATAAGTTGAAAAGAACTCGAGTTTCGTCTTAATTATAAGAGTCTGAAAAACTGATTCGACTCTTAAAGCAGAGGACTCAAAGGACTCGAATGTTAACCTACATTTACTTTGACAATCTACGTATATTTAAAATAGTGCTTGGTATAGTACGGTCCCCAAATCTCAAAAGCCCTCTAGAAACACGATTTAATTGACTCGGCTCGGCCTTACCCACAACCGGTATCAATGTGTTCGGACAGTTCTCCTGATCACCGTACATGCGGTAGTAAAGCGGAAAAATGGTGGAGGGGATAGTAATGACGTCACAAAGATGGCGGCCGGACCTATTCTTTTTGGCGGTGTATCTCAAAACCCACTTAACCGATTTTTGTCATCGAGGTGTCAAATAATAGCTTATATTATGGAGATTATTTCCTTTTCTACAAACTTTCACGTGAAACCTATAGGAAAAAAAATAATCACAAAAAACAGTTTTTTTATAAAATTATTTTTTTTTATTTTGTAAAAATCTCCGTAAATATTAGCATTTCGCAAATTTTGTTTAATATAAAACATATTGCTTCATTATCAAGGAATATAATGAGCCTTAAAACATACAGATCGAGTAATAAACAATGAAGCTACACTCATTTATTTGCGCATGGGTAACGATAACTGGCTTTTACCGGTCGAAACTGTGGTGACTGTTACGATACGTATTGAATGGAATTTATAGAGTATCGGTTTTAATTACTGAAATTATGATGACAATTATAAAAACCAGACACAATAATGTTACCTTACTTCGACGTTTAGTCTCTTTTTTCGTCTTAATCATAGGTAGGTACATATTTCTTTTTACTTAAAATTTTTATACAGGGTGAACTTTTAACCACCAGTCATACTATGCGCAGCGACTTTATAGGTCATACTGAACAACTTTTACTGTTAGTACGGTCCCCAAGCCGCTCTGAGGCCAGATTTAATTGACTCAGCTCGGCCTTACCCACAACCGGTATCAATGTGTTCGGGCGTTTCTCCTGATCACCGTACATGCGGTAGTAAAGCGGAAAAATGGTGGGAGGGGATAGTAATGACGTCACAAAGATGGCGTCCGGACCTATTCTTTTTGGCGGTGTATCTCGAAAACCACTTAACCGATTGTATTCATCGAGGTGTCAACTAATAGCTTATATTATGGAGATTATTTCCTTTTTACAAACATTTACGTGAAACCTATAGGAAAAAAAAATCACAAAAAACATTTTTTTTAATACATTTGGTTGGTAGGTTTGTCTTATGTTTTAAAGCAGTAAAATCTTTACAGTCGAAACACAGTATAAATATACATTTTGTTGGCTAATCTAAAGGTATGATGTTCATTGTTTAAGACTGATTAGTGATTACTGAATTAAATAACATGCTATTTGTTATTTTTGTTTTATTTTTTAAATCAGGTATTATTCACTATGTATCACAATACAGGCAAAATGTGTATCATAGTTGGTCTGTAAGTACTTACTACTTGTGTCGAATATAGGTATAGGATGAAATTTTAACCACCAGCCATACTCTGCGCAGTGACTTTACAGGTCATACTGAACAACTTTTATTATGGGACCAATGCCGAATCACGCAAGAAAATTTGGATCTGGAATGATATCCACTGGCTGTGCCCTACCACACAAAGCGAGATGACATTCACAATGCCCATACCTCTCTTTTGGACGTAGTTTAAGGACGTACCCGGGTCCATGACGCATGCTTGCCACACCGCTGCTTAAAATAAGCTGACGCACCGTAAATTGATCTGCGTAAAAATCGCAAAAAATATTACACGGAGATCTTATGGCAGACACCGTACCGGTGACGTAAAAGACGCAACTGTTTTGCGAACAAAAAAGATTCGCGTGAAGCACGTCACTGCGATTCCGTACCGTCACCGTTTTTTCAACAGCGGTGTGGGGAGCATGCGTCATGGCTCCTCTACACGATGGACCATCATAGTGGCCAACTAAGCTGGGCCAGCGTGTAGAGAGGGTAGTGGTGTCGGATGGCTTATGGCGCGCGGGATGGCGATGGGATGGCCGCGGTGTCGGTTTTTCGTCCGCACATCAAAGGCAGTGGACCAGCGATGGCTGTCCGCATCTACGCGTGGCCCATCCCTCAGTGCGTGCTCGAACGCGGTCGAGTGAGGACGTTCGTGCTGTGTATTATTTTAATTAAAAATGACGAGTATGTGGCCGCATCACGAAAGAATAAAGTTTTTAGAGTTATATCGGGGAGAAAGCGTAACATGGAACCCCAAACATAAAGACCAAAACTATAGAAATAAGGTAGCAGGATATTAAAAAAAAAGTTTTTATAACAAATAGCGCACGAATTAATTAGAGGATTAGGAAAATTACTTAAACATTACGCAGACATCTGTATATACAGTACATTAACAATTTAAATAAATAAATATACCAATAATAAAAGAAATTAATATTAGATGCCTACATATCTAAATATACATACATAAATTATACCTACATATCTAAATATACATAAATAATATATACCTACACAGCGGCACATTAAGGTGACATTAAGAGACAAGTAATGATTTTTAGTAGGGTTTCAAAGCTTTGAAGAGTTTATTGCACAAATTTAAATTGACTTAGGTGACAACCTGTGTGGCCTAGTGGGTAGTGACCCTGCCTATGAAGCCGATGGTCCCGGGTTCAAATCCTGGTAAGGACATTTATTCGTGTGATGAGCATGGATATTCGTTCCGGACACATGGATGCCTTCTATGTATTTAAGTATTTATACATATGTATATAATATGTATATCGTTGTCTAAGTACCCACAACACAAGCCTTATTGAGCTTTCTGTGGGACTTAGTCAATTTGTGTAATACTGTCCCATAATAAGTAGTTTATTTATTGCGATGGATATGTAACATCCACCATAATCTTCTACGTCATTTCTTTTTAATTACTTTATTATTGTGCAGATTAAGAAAAGGTTGGTACGTGGCGTATAAATAAATTGCTGCAGCGGCTAATGCTCCCACGTCCATCTTGGAAAACGAATAGATCGCAACTGAATGTCGCCATCGTGTAGTGGCGTGTCAGCCATCGCATGGCCATCTCGCTGGGCCAGCGCTGGGCCATCGTGAAGAGGAGCCATCAAAAACGGTACGCATACGACGCGTCACTGCGATTCCGTATCGTGACCGTTTTTTAAGCTGCGGTCTGGTCGCACCTTTATATGGGACAGTCAAATTTTTTTTCGCGATTTCGGAATTGGTCCCACAGTAAAAGTTGTTCAGTATGACCTATAAAGTCGCTGCACAGAGTATGACTGGTGGTTAAAAGTTCACCCTGTATAAATTTTTTAAGTAAAAAGAAATATGTACCTACCTATGATTAAGACGAAAAAAGAGACTAAACGTCGAAGTAAGGTAACATTATTGTGTCTGGTTTTTATAATTCCATTCAATACGTATCGTAACAGTCACCACAGTTTCGACCGGTAAAAGCCAGTTATCGTTACCCATGCGCAAATAAATGAGTGTAACTTCATTGTTTATTACTCGATCTGTATGTTTTAAGGCTCATTATATTCCTTGATAATGAAGCAATATGTTTTATATTAAACAAAATTTGCGAAATGCTAATATTTACGGAGATTTTTACAAAATAAAAAAAAAATTTTTATATAAAAACTGTTTTTTGTGATTATTTTTTTTCCTATAGGTTTCACGTAAATGTTTGTAGAAAAGGAAATAATCTCCATAATATAAGCTATTATTTGACATCTCGATGATTAAAATCGGTTAAGTGGTTTTCGAGATACACCGCCAAAAAGAATAGGTCCGGCCGCCATCTTTGTGACGTCATTACTATCCCCTCCACCATTTTTCCGCTTTACTACTGCATGTACGGTGATCAGGAGAACTGTCCGAACACATTGATACCGGTTGTGGGTAAGGCCGAGCTGAGTCAATTAAATCTGGCCTCGGAGCGGCTTGGCGACCGTACTAGTAATAGTAAAGTGCATATATTACCTGTCCTTGCTGGGGCAGCATCTGATGCATGGGCTGCATGCGCGGCTGCTGCATCATGTGCTGCAGCGGCTGCTGCGCGCCGACGCCGAGCGCGCCGACGCCTACGCCGCCGCCGCCCACGCCGACGCCGCCGCCCACGCCGACGCCGACGCCAACGCCGACGCCGCTCACGTTGCCCACGTTCCCAGCCGCTTGCTGGTTCTGGGCGTTCTGGAATTCAATAACAGGAAACTGTTAGCTGAGTTTAATAGTAGCATAGTTCGTATAGTTCTGAATTACTATAAATATCTGGGAAGCCGAGCTAGCTCGGAAAACATAAAAAAACTCAATAATTCGCGTTTTCCCAGAGATAACACCTAGCTAGATCGATTTTTCGCCCGCGAACGATTTCGATGAAATTTGCTATATGAACTATACACCGTGTTTTTATTGAATTCCGTTAACTCCGGGGTATGGGTAAGTACGTTTAAGGGAACTAAAGGGCAAAGTAATTTTTTTTTATTCTATAAAAAGTAATTAAATGTCGCATATAGCATTGTTGTAACATTACATTTAATTTGACGACCGCTCTGGCCTAGTGGGTAGTGACCCTGCCTATGAAGCTGATGGTCCCGGGTTCAAATCCTGGTAAGGGCATTTATTCGTGTGATGAGCATGGATATTTGTTCCCGAGTCATGGGTGTTTTCTATGTATTTAAGTATTTATAAATATTTACATATTATATATATCGTTGTCTAAGTACCCTCAACACAAGCCATATTGAGCTTACTGTGGGACTTAGTCAATTTGTGTAATAATGTCCTATAATATTTATTTATTTATTTAATTCAAGTAAACAATTGAAAAATGTGACATCAATGTCATTTCGAACATCGATCCATGAAATGAAGTTAATTAGAATATAAACTTCATTTCATGGATCGATGTCGAATTAAGTCTTTGAGAAAGTTACTTAATTTAAGCTCAGATATGCACCCTTGAAAATAACGAAAAAAAAAACAACACGGTGTATAGCAAATTTCAACGAAATCGTTAGAGCCGTTTCCGGGATCCTATATATATAATTATGCAAGAATTGCTTATTTAAAGATATAAGATGATAGCCAAAATATCTTTGCACTGTTCGGTAATAAAAGGGACATGATTCTTTATTTGCATAAAATCTCAATCAAAACTCACAAGCATCCTTAACATGAATAAAAAAATAAAACTAACTAAAGTTAAAAATTAGGGATAATCTAGTACCTAAAGGTTGTCTGGAAGAGATCGCTTTTTAGCGATAAGACCGCCTTTTGTTTACCTCTTCTTTATGTGTTGTATTATTTGTATTGTTTCTGTATTAACGTGTGCAATAAAGAGTATTTGTATTGTAGTACCAGCGGATTAATAATGACTACACTTTTTTGATTTCCATCTATTTCATGCCTTAGGTCCAGCCAGCAGAGTTTATGAAAAATCGTAGCGCTTTTTCAGACCTTAATACAGTTACCAAAAGTATGAATAGCAATCATGAGGCTTTTCCCTAGTAATTTCATCGATTCGAAACCTGATTAAACAACTTTCGCTCTACAGAAAGAGGTGGAGGAATTTATAGGTTTTTTTTATTGACAAGTGTGACAAGGAGGGGGAGGCCCCCTCCTTGTCACATTTGGCAAACCACTGGCGAAATCGGCAAATAGAATTAGTTATTATCAATATTTTATCATAATATTTATGATAAAATAAATATTAGTAATTTTATAAACCAAAACTGATTAGAAAACAAGAAAACAAAATAAAAAGGAGTATCGGTTCCAAAATCTTGTCATTTAACTGTGCAGCGAATAAAAACAATTAAATACATTTTTAGATACTGATGCTGAAGTGACGTCACGAAGTTTGTGACTCCCCCTCCCCCTTGTCGCGACATGTCACATTTTCTTGACCCCTCCCTCCCCCTGTGTGATGTTATTAATGGATGACCCCAAAAAAAAAAAAACACGAATATAGGTCTAAAACGCACTATTAAAATGTGTAACAAGCAATTTTATTTTATTAAAAATAGCAATGATAGAAAACGTCACTGGCACTGGTTGTAAATTTAATTTTGTAGGGATCAAATTTTGATGGCGAGTGAAGGTACCTGTCGCTGCTTGATGAAGGCGGCCATGAGCGGCGGGTTGGACTTGAGTATCTGCAGGATCTCCTGCTGCTGGTTGTGGCTGGTGGGCGAGCGCAGCGTGGCCATGAGCTGCTGCAGCGCCTTCTGGTGCATCTGCGGCGCCGCGCCCGCGCCCGCGCCCGCCGCCGCGCCCGCCCGCGCCGCCGCCGCCTGCTGCTGCACTTGCTGCTGCTGCTGCTGCTGTTGCTGCTGCTGGACTTGCTGCTGCTGCGCTTGCTGTTGCTGCTGCTGTTGTGTTTGTTGCTGGAAATATTAAACCGCATATTATTTCTTCACTTTACAATACTAACTCTTGACTTATTCAAAATACGAAATAAACATTTTATCGCTAGTTGGATACGGGTGTGTCGGCGGTTACACTAAGTAGGACTGTAACATTATGTATATTTATAGTATGGAGTATTGACGTGAAAAGCGAGTAAAAAGTCTTTTAAAACCCATAGAATAGGTCGGATCAAAAGCCAGACGTAACGAAGTATTTATATCTCTGAAGCTATAATACCCATATGCATAATTTTGAACCAAGGCGGGGAAACCGGTTAAATTTCCAAACCGTTATCATGTACTTGGCGCAAAACCTTTTGATTTCGGTTTCGCTCGAAAAACCGTTATTCTTAAACCGGTTTTTATGAGAACAGTTCTTGTCGAATTAACCGGTTTAAAACAATAAATATCGGTTTCTTCCTATGTCGGTGTCTATGTTTACGTGGCACACCACTAGGCAGACGCGGCCGTTGCGTCGGTTATCGAATTTACCGGTTTTTTTAGGGTATTTTAAATACCGGTTCGAAGCCTTGCGCCCAACAGTAATAATTTGATAATATAAATGTAGTAGTTTGTGCGGTGATCCCTCCCTCGGCTTTATTCAACATGAACGGAGTAGGCGGCGGGTTCCTGTGACGTACCTGCAGCGGCGTGTGGTGCTGCAGCGAGGCGAGGTGCTGGTGCTGCTGCAGCGCGGCGGCGGCGGCGGGGTGGTGGTGCACGGGCGGGTGCACGTGGCGCGGGTGCAGCGGGTGGTGCAGCGGCGGCGGCGCGCCGGCGCGGTAGCGCGCGGCCCAGTAGGCGGCGGGTTCCTGTGACGTACCTGCAGCGGCGTGTGGTGCTGCAGCGAGGCGAGGTGCTGGTGCTGCTGCAGCGCGGCGGCGGCGGCGGGGTGGTGGTGCACGGGCGGGTGCACGTGGCGCGGGTGCAGCGGGTGGTGCAGCGGCGGCGGCGCGCCGGCGCGGTAGCGCGCGGCCCAGTAGGCGGCGGGTTCCTGTGACGTACCTGCAGCGGCGTGTGGTGCTGCAGCGAGGCGAGGTGCTGGTGCTGCTGCAGCGCGGCGGCGGCGGCGGGGTGGTGGTGCACGGGCGGGTGCACGTGGCGCGGGTGCAGCGGGTGGTGCAGCGGCGGCGGCGCGCCGGCGCGGTAGCGCGCGGCCCAGTAGGCGGCGGGTTCCTGTGACGTACCTGCAGCGGCGTGTGGTGCTGCAGCGAGGCGAGGTGCTGGTGCTGCTGCAGCGCGGCGGCGGCGGCGGGGTGGTGGTGCACGGGCGGGTGCACGTGGCGCGGGTGCAGCGGGTGGTGCAGCGGCGGCGGCGCGCCGGCGCGGTAGCGCGCGGCCCAGTAGGCGGCGGGTTCCTGTGACGTACCTGCAGCGGCGTGTGGTGCTGCAGCGAGGCGAGGTGCTGGTGCTGCTGCAGCGCGGCGGCGGCGGCGGGGTGGTGGTGCACGGGCGGGTGCACGTGGCGCGGGTGCAGCGGGTGGTGCAGCGGCGGCGGCGCGCCGGCGCGGTAGCGCGCGGCCCAGTAGGCGGCGGGTTCCTGTGACGTACCTGCAGCGGCGTGTGGTGCTGCAGCGAGGCGAGGTGCTGGTGCTGCTGCAGCGCGGCGGCGGCGGCGGGGTGGTGGTGCACGGGCGGGTGCACGTGGCGCGGGTGCAGCGGGTGGTGCAGCGGCGGCGGCGCGCCGGCGCGGTAGCGCGCGGCCCAGTAGGCGGCGGGTTCCTGTGACGTACCTGCAGCGGCGTGTGGTGCTGCAGCGAGGCGAGGTGCTGGTGCTGCTGCAGCGCGGCGGCGGCGGCGGGGTGGTGGTGCACGGGCGGGTGCACGTGGCGCGGGTGCAGCGGGTGGTGCAGCGGCGGCGGCGCGCCGGCGCGGTAGCGCGCGGCCCAGTAGGCGGCGGGTTCCTGTGACGTACCTGCAGCGGCGTGTGGTGCTGCAGCGAGGCGAGGTGCTGGTGCTGCTGCAGCGCGGCGGCGGCGGCGGGGTGGTGGTGCACGGGCGGGTGCACGTGGCGCGGGTGCAGCGGGTGGTGCAGCGGCGGCGGCGCGCCGGCGCGGTAGCGCGCGGCCCAGTAGGCGGCGGGTTCCTGTGACGTACCTGCAGCGGCGTGTGGTGCTGCAGCGAGGCGAGGTGCTGGTGCTGCTGCAGCGCGGCGGCGGCGGCGGGGTGGTGGTGCACGGGCGGGTGCACGTGGCGCGGGTGCAGCGGGTGGTGCAGCGGCGGCGGCGCGCCGGCGCGGTAGCGCGCGGCCCAGTAGGCGGCGGGTTCCTGTGACGTACCTGCAGCGGCGTGTGGTGCTGCAGCGAGGCGAGGTGCTGGTGCTGCTGCAGCGCGGCGGCGGCGGCGGGGTGGTGGTGCACGGGCGGGTGCACGTGGCGCGGGTGCAGCGGGTGGTGCAGCGGCGGCGGCGCGCCGGCGCGGTAGCGCGCGGCCCAGTAGGCGGCGGGTTCCTGTGACGTACCTGCAGCGGCGTGTGGTGCTGCAGCGAGGCGAGGTGCTGGTGCTGCTGCAGCGCGGCGGCGGCGGCGGGGTGGTGGTGCACGGGCGGGTGCACGTGGCGCGGGTGCAGCGGGTGGTGCAGCGGCGGCGGCGCGCCGGCGCGGTAGCGCGCGGCCCAGTAGGCGGCGGGTTCCTGTGACGTACCTGCAGCGGCGTGTGGTGCTGCAGCGAGGCGAGGTGCTGGTGCTGCTGCAGCGCGGCGGCGGCGGCGGGGTGGTGGTGCACGGGCGGGTGCACGTGGCGCGGGTGCAGCGGGTGGTGCAGCGGCGGCGGCGCGCCGGCGCGGTAGCGCGCGGCCCAGTAGGCGGCGGGTTCCTGTGACGTACCTGCAGCGGCGTGTGGTGCTGCAGCGAGGCGAGGTGCTGGTGCTGCTGCAGCGCGGCGGCGGCGGCGGGGTGGTGGTGCACGGGCGGGTGCACGTGGCGCGGGTGCAGCGGGTGGTGCAGCGGCGGCGGCGCGCCGGCGCGGTAGCGCGCGGCCCAGTAGGCGGCGGGTTCCTGTGACGTACCTGCAGCGGCGTGTGGTGCTGCAGCGAGGCGAGGTGCTGGTGCTGCTGCAGCGCGGCGGCGGCGGCGGGGTGGTGGTGCACGGGCGGGTGCACGTGGCGCGGGTGCAGCGGGTGGTGCAGCGGCGGCGGCGCGCCGGCGCGGTAGCGCGCGGCCCAGTAGGCGGCGGGTTCCTGTGACGTACCTGCAGCGGCGTGTGGTGCTGCAGCGAGGCGAGGTGCTGGTGCTGCTGCAGCGCGGCGGCGGCGGCGGGGTGGTGGTGCACGGGCGGGTGCACGTGGCGCGGGTGCAGCGGGTGGTGCAGCGGCGGCGGCGCGCCGGCGCGGTAGCGCGCGGCCCAGTCGGCGCCGCGCACCGCGCCCACGGCCGCCTGCTTGCCGTACGACGGCGCCTGCTGCCGCGCCGCCTCTTCCTGCACCTGGCAAGCACAACACAATGTAGTCGCAGTACACTCTACAGAGCCGTGTGTGGGTGGACAGAGTGTCAGTTGAACGTACCTGCTGGAGCGCCTTCTGCACGTTGTGCGGCAGCGCGTGCGGCGCGGGCTTGGAGGGCGGCGGCGAGCCCAGCGCCGGCGCGGGCGGCGGGCTGGGGCCGGCCGCGGGCATGCCGCGCGTGTTCATGGCCGCCATGCGCCGCCGCAGCAGCTGCTGCTGCTGCACGCGCTGCTGCACCTGCTGCTGCTTCAGCTTCTGCTTGATGCTCGAGCAGAACGGCACCGAGCACTTGGTCTCCTGACAGTGTTTCGCGTGGTAGCAGCACAGCGCGATGAGCTGCTTGCAGATCGGGCAGTCGCCCTTCGTCTTCCGCTTGCAGATCTTGGTGTGCGCGACGACGCGCTTCATCTTCTGGCACGAGGGCAGGCGGCAGTTGGCGTCGCGGCACTGGCACGCGTGCACGAGCGACTGGATGCAGCGCTGGATGGAGAGCTTGCGCGCCTCCTGCGGGTTGGCCTGCTTCATGTCGCCGGGGGAGGAGCCCACGTCGATGTCGAGGCCGAGCTTCTCCATGCGGTGCGGGTGGCCCTCCTTCTCGTAGCAGGGCACGCAGAGGTCGAAGTCGTCGCAGACGGTGCAGTGGTAGCGCGTCTCGACGTGGGACTTGCAGGAGTTGCAGGTGTAGACGAACTTGTCCTGGCCCTGGTTGTGCAGCTCGTAGAGCATGCAGAGCGTGGAGAAGCGCGCGCGGCGGGTGGAGGAGAACTCGTAGTGGCGGTCGCGCGCCATGGTGAGGAAGGCGTCGCGCCCGTCCATCAGGTCGCAGTTCACCAGCGGGTCGGGGTCCCCGATCGGCTGCGAACACCACGTCACGTTAGCTTATACCTTATTTGTTGAATTTTAAAATAACTAAACACATACCTAAGGAAAATTGTAGAAATCCTCAAAATTTTGGAAGCTACTTTAATGTTTCGACAAAAATCTATTTTTGTGATTAGCTTGGACTCAAAAACACTTGAATGTACGTGGAAACAAATACGACAGCTGGAAATAAACAAAATTCACCTAACATGTGCTCTTTAAAGCATATCCATTGGTATAGAAGTACATACGTCTGTAACATAGAACATGAAACACGATACTTACCGCTAAGCTGGCAGCGGACTGCGCGGAATGTAGCCTAATGACGAAGAACACCTCTTTGTGTTTCTCCATCGTCGCGAATATCTTCGCACTGAGGTCGCTCCCCTGCTGCTGGTCGCTCTGCTTCTTGCTGTTCTTCCTCTGCGCCGCCTTCGATTTGTTTGACTTCTTGGCTTTCTTCTGGCCCTTCTTCTTGCCGTCGGGACCCGCTTCGTTGTCCTCCGACGACTGGAATATCTAGAAATTAATAGACTTGTTAAATGTGCAGTGCTATGTACAGAGCAGTGAAGCAAGGTGTTAGTGGTTGGTGTTTAATACTTTAGAATTTTGTGAGATGTGGTTTTTTCGCAAAATTACTTGAGGAAACTTAGTGTGAACTAAAATTAAAGGGCTTCAAGTAATTAGCATCACGTGCATATACATTACTTTGTGCATTTTAAGGCCATTTATTTATATTCCAGTTGCAAGAGTTTAAAATGCCAGTATTATTTGACTGAAAGCTATATGTGCTACTTCAGAGGCGCTTCTGAACCTAAGTCTGCCTTTTCGGCCGGTTCGTCAATACGATAGAAAGAGGTCACTTACTGGCGTAAATATTCCAGCTTAATTCGGAATAATTAGTGGAAGAGACGCTCTCTGCAACCAGCTTTTAGTTTTAAGCCGAATTGGTCAAATAAGTTTTACAGATAGTATAGCCACTCACCACTGCCTCAGCGGCTTCAGCCTGTTTTCTCTTCTCCTCCTCCTCCTGGTCCAGCTCCTTGATGGACTCCTCCAGCACATTGGGCCAGAAGTCCCCTTCGAAATACGGCAGTTCCGCCGCCGACGAGATGTTGTCCTCCATCGCTTGCTTAAGTATATCTTTGTAGTCTAAAATTATCCTCTCTATAATACCCTTGTCTAACATTTTCTTGTACCACTCCTGTAGTCTTTTGGGTTTGGGTATTTTTTGCTCAGGCGGATGGCAGTGGAAAATGTAGTCGTCGCCCTCAGAGGGCGGGCAGGCCCAGATGTGGGCCATGGTGTAGCCCAGCTGCTTGGCGTAGTCTAGGTAACCTAATAGTATCTCGTGGTACACCGCCGTCCGGTACTGCTGCGGGTTGAAGAAGTGTACCGAGTCTAGATATGCTATGTAAACACGCCTCGTGTTCGGTGATGGACTTTCGCTCCCGTATTCCTGTAAACAAATATGTTTTAGCGAATGGGTCTAATATCGCAGGCAAGTCTTTTTAGGAAAATATGAAACGACAAATAATATCAGTTTGTATGAAGGTGGTTCGGTTTCTAAAATGCTTTATAATTTTAAGTATTCTCGTCACGAAACCATTTTTGGTACGCGATGTTAACCCTTAATCGACACAAAACACGAAAGATTGTGAGTACAAACCTCGACGCTCAATAGTTTTAATAATTCTCATTAGGAAAAAATGCAAAGGGTTAAAGGGGTTACGTCCAGTATTTTAGACTTTGTTGAATTAAGGATAGTAATTTGTAAAGATCGACTCAATAAAACATACAAATAGACGTATACAAATTTTCTGAGTCAGATAACCAATATCCTAACTGTTTTTATTAGCGTCCACATTTGTTGAATCCTGCCCGCACTGCAAAAAATTAGCGAACTTTTCTTAAGGCGCGGCTGATCTGCAGACAGCACAGTAGCGCTGCGACAATATCTCGCCCGCTAGATAGACTACCCGTCTTTTCCTCTATCTGTTAGAGAGGGACGGCTATTTTATCTCGCTCGCGAGATATGCTGTGCTAAGCCACCAGCACATATGGTAGTTACCTGGACATGCATGCCAAAGAAGCAGACGTCGACGCCGTCGACCTCCTCGAATGCGAACAATGCCTTGGCCCGGTACGGGAACTCGGCGCACAGCTCGCCCGAGTCCACGAACCGCGAGCGCATGCCGGGCTTCACCTCCACCACCTGACATACAATATTACTATTTAACAACATATTATACGACAATTGACACAGAATCGTAAGCTCAATAAGGGTTGTGTTGTGGGTATTAGACGGCGATATATGTAATATTTAGTTGTATATAAATACATATACATAGAAAACATCCATAACTCGGAAACAAAATATTTGTAATATCAAAGAGAATTTTAAATAGAAGTGGATTGTTAAAGCCATCGCTCGAAAAGATGCCGCCATACCTTTGGGCTATGCTCGAGTAGATGACGGCACTTTTTGAGATCTAACAAATTTAACAGATATCAATGAAAGAATACAGTACGGGGTCCAGGGTCACTCTACCCACTAGGCAACAACAATAGAACACAACAACAAGTAAAATACAATTGTAATACAATATTCCAACATTTATACTGGAAATAGTACTTGTAGTAGATCTAATTAATTCGACGAATAAATACCACTAGAGCCTAGAACAGGTTTTAACCTTTGATGACGAAATGTGATCACGACAAAAAATTACGTGAACTAGTTCTGTCAAATGGTGTCTGTGATAATGATAATCCATACTAATGTCTATACTATAATTTATGGCACTTCCTAATGTATGGCACTGCTTTCGGCTATTTAGGGTTGTCACAACGTCAAGTTGCGCCAACCCTAATAATTGCTCGTAGCAATGCCGAGCCGAACGGAGCCGAGAGCCGCAAGGATCAGTTTCGCCCCTCTGTCTTAAGTATCTTTTTTAACACTTTTCTGTCTGAACACATTAAAAAAAACTAGTGGCGATCATGGGAGAAATTCCCGAACATATGATTTTATTGACTGTCGGTAGCTTCTTACATATCTAGTTAACTAGTTCCACAATGAACTCACCTTATCCGACGACGCAACCACCCTGATATGCACCTCGCCCGAGCCGGCCTCTTTCTTCTTAAGGAAGTTGTTGACTCTAGTCTCTATATACTGGCCGAGCTTGGACGAGGGCAGCCTCTTCGCGCAGAACTTGTTATCTTTTCTCTTCGCCCCCTTCTTCTTGAGGCAGTTATCACAGCAGAAGCCCTGGGGCCAGATGGAGTCGTGGTGCAGCACGCAGATCTGGTGCTGCTTGCGACCGCAGTCCATGCACACGACGAACGGCTCTTGTTCCAGGTGGTCGTTCTTCATCTCTTTGAACTGATCCTTTTTGATCGCTCTGGAATATTTTGAAAAGGTCAGGAATTGGACAAGTTTTATGGTGTATAATATACACATTAGCCAGTTCGAAATTGAAATTAAATTCATATACACTGTATATGAATTTAATTTCAATTTCGAACTGGCTAATCTAGTACTTTGCCGAAAGACTTATATCAAGAAAAAGAGCAGATTTCTTTAAAAGGGAGTATTTTTAATTAGTTTTTATAATTACGTTACGAAACAAAGAGTATCTATAGTACAGTCACGTCTGAAAATATCGATACTAACATAGTCCCAAAAACATGTATACACGACCTTATTGCCCGTATATTAAGGAGTATACATATTTTTGGCATTTTATCGTCTGTATCTATATTTTCAGACTTGACCGTTCTTTGTATCTATAGTATCTTGATCTTACAGTCGAGTTCATAAATATGTATAATTTTTTTTCACCTTATTACAATGGATTAAGATGAAGAAGTGTTTACATATTTATTTATGAACTCGACTGTACAGTTACGAAGGACGTTTTAAATACAGGACATAACGAAATTGTACGCCTCAGGACGCTGCAGGGACACCAATGTTTAAGTTATATTCGGTAAATTAAAAAAACAACGGGTTGAATATTAACGTTGTGCATTTTTGATATTTTAGAATGGATAGGGAATAATATTGCACGAATTGCTTCAATTATCAGTATAAAAGTACTATCATTTATGTGGTAAAAATTACATTACATACAATTTATATTACATTAAAAATTTAACACTTCAGAACTATTACAATTATTTAACATTAAAAATGCACGTTAATATTCAAGTCGCGCCGGCGGGCTACTGGCTCAATGACATTGTAACAGTTTTTCGATCAGGTCACGTGTCCGTCGAACGAATTTTCAATCTGACGAATCTGTCGGTCACGTGACCTGTCGCGAGTTTAACATTTTTTCCCCATTACAATAAGTGCACAGCGCCGCTAAAGATGTTTTCAAAAAATATATAAATATACTCACGTTTGCGTCTGCATGGGATCGTCGCCGAGCGTGACGGTGTCGCCCTGGATGTCGTTGAAGCATTTCTGGCAGAAGGTGTATCTATCGGACACAACCCCATACGCTTTTAGACTACATTCGACAATCGAAGTGAAGCGTGTGCGGGGAAGGATGTGCGTGAAGGGGCGAAACAAAAAATTAGTAAGCAATGAGAACAAAACGGGTTAGTCGTTACAGAAGGAAGATGTTAGGTTCACAGTGGATGGCCATATCTGAATACAAGAGATATGATTTATCAGTTATTTATTATAACAAGCGTACGAGGTTTAAACGCGCACGTTAGTTAAGTAACTATGATGAATAAACATCTCTTGTATTCAGATATTCGAGGGAAAGATGTATAAGCACAAACGTATTCACGAATTGACAATGCAGAGGTTTTATTTAAATAATAAAATGCAAAACAGACGCGATTTCTGTAAATAAGTTTGTGACATAACAGGCGTACGATGCTATTTTAAACTACAGCTGAAGACTAATGATTAATTTGCAATTTACTTGATATGATTATTTTAGATAGATAAAATAAAATAAATATTACAAAGATCTTACGCCCGCTCATATTAAGATTATTTAGTCTTGCAATGTATTACCAAAGAGAATATGAAATAGAGGTGTATTGTCGAAGAATACTTTGTAGCCACGTAAATTTACTGCCATCTTTCAACGCATGATTAAATCTTTTAGAACGCCATTTGACTTTGATCATTATTATTTTACTGATATGTGTAAAATTTGTTCATCATCAAATCAGCATCGTTTCGAGCGATGGCGCCATAACCTTTAGGTCGTGCCCGGTAAGATGGCGCGACTTTTTGAGATGTAACAAATTTAACACATATCTCTTTGTTGCCTTCCCTTGTGTTGAAATAATTATCTTGAAAATGAGTTGATTGAGGTTCAAAATATAACAAACGACACAACATGTAAGTTCACAAACATTACGTGTAGAAGGTAGAAAGGAAAATAGAAAATGTGCTTTATGGCATATTACAGTAACATGAGTTGAAAGCAGAAATAATATCTATTTGCAGTTTTCGTTAATGACATAGACAACATTAAAACTTAACAAATACCATAGAGAAATAAGTAAGCATAGATTGCTCAGTTTTCTTACCAAAATGCTTATTTTCGTAGTCTACATCTAGCGTCAAGAAGCGAATTTATCAATACTGCTACTTGACAACAGATGTCGCGACGACCGAAAAGTCAACAATTTTCAGCTAATATTATAACCGGATTAACCTACACTATTTTTTAACTCCTTTTGCTTATAATATTAGTTGTAAATTGTTTTAGCAATACATTTTTCGTCAGTCGCGACACTCGTGACATCTGGTGTCAAGTAGCGATATGATATCCACTACTTGACGCTAGATGTCAACTACGAAAGTAATAAGTGTTTTGGTAAGAAAACTAATGTATGGAGTGAACACTCTATTCTTACATATTTCCCTATACAAATACATAGTTTATTTTCACCAACAAAATGACCATACAAATAATTTTTAAGAAATAAAAACCGACTTCAATAAGGGAGACCGGTGAAAGAATGATTATTATATTATATTAAAAAATGTCTTGAAAATCTAATATACTTAACAAACACAGCGAAGAGGACAAATCGCCAATCGTGAACTATGCGTCGTTGAAGAGTTCTATTCTGATCATCATCAGCAGTCCCACTTCATCAAATGTCACTTTTTTCAACGTAAATGCTTGATTTGTAAAAGAAAATACAAAAATCACTATATGTATGCCTGCCTTTAACATTTGAGGAGTTTTTTGATTGCTCATAGATTCTACCATCAGATCTCGAGCTTGACAAAAATGTATCTTGAATCCTAATTTGCCTAACAAACATAAAGAGGATGACAAGTCGCTAAGCGGGAACTATGCGTCGTTGAAGAGTTCCATTCTGATCAGCATCAGCAGCTCCACTTCATCAAATGTCACTTTTTTAAATGAAAATGTTTGATTTTTTGATGAAAATACAAAAATCACTATATGTATGCCTTTCACATTTGAAAAGTTCCCTCGGTTCCTCATAGATTCTACCTTCAGATCTCGCGCTTGACATAAATTTGTCTCGAAAACCTAATTTGCCTAACAAACATAAGGAAGACGATAAATCGCCAAGCGGGAACTATGCGTCGTTGAAGAGTTCCACTTCACCAAATGTCACTTTTTAAATATAAACGCTTGATTTGGTGATGAAAATATAATAATCACTATATGTATGCCTTTCACATTTGAAGAGTTCCCTCGATTCCTCATGGATCCCATCATCAGAACTGAGTTTTGACAAAAACGGGACCAATCTGTATATATATAAATAGATTCAATCAAAAAAATAATTTTCGAAATCGGTCCAGAAATGACGGAGTTATTTCTTTCGATTTTTCGATAGACACGTTAAAATTTGAATTGTTGATGTAAATATACGTCTAACTGTCTGCATATCAAATGACGGCAACCTAAACCTAATTTTTAGGGAATAAGAACATATTTTGCATGGCTTTTTTGACTGACAGCAATGTGTTTAATTACAAGTAACACATACTCATGTTTCCGAGGCACCTAATGTAATAGGAACAGCTATTTATAATGATCACATTATAAGAATATGAAAAAAATGTTTTGCTATCTATAAATTCGAGCTTTGTTACATGTTGGACTTCGATATCGATCTTTAATTAAAATGGCCATTTTGTAAAAATGATAAACGTAACTTTGCGAAAAATCAAGCCCAACGTTATGTTGATAATGTAAATAAAGAATGAATCCAGTATTTAACTGAATCAGACGTGGTAGGTGGGGGAAATGACCGAACAGAGTAGTCTTATGGAACTTTCAGTAGGAGTAGCAGAGAAAGCGCTATTATTATTAGTCCTTGTCCGTCTCACTTTTCCTTTCTGTCTCCTAAAAAGTCCTAAGTGACGTAGACGTTAGGTGGGGAACAATGAACTCGACCAAATTATGTAAGTTGTTTTTGGTATGTCGTCAGGAATGTTACGTGTTTTTAATTTCGTCGCCGACAAACACAGACGACACAATATTCTGTGGCGCACGCGTATGGTTCGTCTATAGAAAATATGAAATAAATGGTAAGCAAATGGACCGTTGTGGAATGCAAATGGTGAAAGTAAACTTTGTTACAATGACTACACACATTTTAGTACCAAATTAAACCAACAGTGAGAGGATGAACATTGATGTTGAAGAAAACACTGATATGTATGGTTGCTAATTGATTTCACACATAATTTTATAATTCAAATTATTTGAGATTAATTGAATTTAAAATTGACGTTTAATTCTAATAACCGCAAGGACGATATTAGAACGAGCTATTTTGACTCAAATAATTTCAATTTGAAATATTTTGCTCAAACGCTTATAACGCTTTCAGGCAATACATTTTGTAATATGGTTTACAAGAAAAAATGTGTTATTTATGACGAAAGAAATCGGAGTATTAATAATCACGCCGCATGTTTTTTATAAGCGTTTGGACAAATAAATTGCAATAAATCAATGTATTATTTGTAAGACAACAATTTTACACTTTCACAGTTTAAAACAATTGTAAATATTGAAAACAATCTATTTCTTCATTTTATATTAAAAAGGAACTCATTGAACTAGATTCAGAAATAGTAAGATTTGGACCTTTTGAATATAGGCTATGTTCGCGAATAAGAAATGCATGTTAGACGTTGATGACTATTAGGTCAATATCGTCAAAAACGTGTTTAAGATAAAATGCTCGCGAAAAAAATCTTAACTCATCGCTACACGCTTTTCGCTGATCGCCCCACGGTCCGATAACATCCGAAAAGCGACAGGAACATAGCCAATATATCAAATTTCTATATGAAAAGGTGTGTCCAGATTGTGAATACGCCGCGAGGGCGATCATGTTTGCTTCAGATTTAGATCATACTTTATATTAAGGCGGGATTCCAGCAGTATGCGGCACAAGCATGTTGTACTGAATATGCTTGTGCCGCACAGTGCCGCACACTGGTGGAATCCCGCCTTTAGCGCAACACAGCAAACATGCGTGCGTGCTCGCTAGATACGAACACACGTATACTCTGTACCTTTAGGTATTTAAATAAAAGTAATCAATTTGTAAATTTTTGGGTAGTTATAACATTTATTGGTTAACCAACCAAATACAAAATCACCTGGATCTGTCCCTTAACGACCTGACTTTAACCTATATTATCTGATCATGTAATGTTTTCATCTACCCTCAACTGGCTTACGGAGCCATTTGAAGGTAGATTTTGTTTACTTTTATTGAAATACCTAAAGATACAGATTATAGATAGGAACACACCTAGAGAAGTGCCTGGAGCGGTGTGTACATACCTGTTCTGGTAGCTGAAGTACTTGGCGTCCCTCGGGATGGTGCAGAGCTGCTTGCCGTAGCAGCACAGCACCTGCGGGTTGAACGTGTACTTCCGCCCGCAGCAGTAGCCCAGGCTCTGCATCACCGGGTCGATCTCTTGCTCGAACACCTCTGACAGCTAAACAGGTAAGGGGTGTGGTTAGTGGTATAAACTACACTTTATACTCTAGATATGGTCGAGATATAAAACAGCGGGAACAGGAGGGCGTATTGCTAGAGTTTGAACCTTTTATACAACCCATATTTAAAGCAACGCTGGACTTCGCCGCACGACGGCCTCTTATCAAAACCAATGGCGCTGCCATTCAAATATGGATCAGAGCAGAACTACTACATTCAAACATACGAAGAATCGTATGTTTTGACGATGATGATGATTTTCTAGACCGAGATCGGACTGTCGGATCGGACGGAATTACATCCACACTTTATCAAGCCTGATATCAGACCCGATTTCGGATCCGAGATTATATCTCCGTTTCACGAAAGATCAGCTTATCGTTTACAATATTTGAAATGTAAAAAAAAGGTTCATATCTTCATATGCAAAAATATCCAATATTGAACATTGTTGGCAATTAAAAACAAAGTATTTTTTTACATTTTAAATATTGTTAACGATGTGCTGATATTCCGTGAAACGAAAACGCTTATCCGGCCCGAAATCGGAACTGATTTCGGGCCCGTTATCGGGAAGTGTGGATGTCACTGGCGCTTAAGCCACCATTCAGAGGAAAGGGGACGACGTTTTCCTCCTTTGGATATTAACACTAAACAAAATATTTTATGTATGTTTAGCTAGAGCTTTCAAAAAAATTGCATGGCATTTATTTTCGTTCGTAACCGCAACTCGTAATGAAGACTTAAGAGACGAGAATTTTTGTAATAACCGTTATTCTCATAATAGATAATACTCGAACATTGTCAGTTAACGAGATACAGATTCAGTACTTACCTTCGTACAGTATCTGTAGACCCTGGAATTCTTCCTATTATAAAGCCACGCGTTATCGAACATGAGCCAGACGTCGTCCACGTACTCCCAGGGGTCCTTGTACTCGCCGCGGTCGAGCTTCATCTTGATGGTGGACAGGTCGATGGGCTTGGTGACGATGTCGAAGTAGTCGGGGATGCCGAGCGCCTGCGCGTCCACGGGCTGGCGGAAGGGCGAGGACTCGTCCAGGCGGAACATCTTCTCCAGCGTCGGCATGAGGGCTTGGCGCAGGTCTTCGGGCTTGAACACGAATATGCGCTTCGGACCGCTGGCCGGCTCCACGCTGCTCGTGGCTTCCACGGGCTCCTGGGTGCGACGATATTTATAAGTCATTTACACCTAAATACAGGCTAAAAACTAAGAAAATAAATTAAGGCATATAATATAGAAACTATAGAATGAAAGTTGTTATAATTGCAAAATATGATTAAGTAGCAGCCTCTTAAATTTTTATCCAGATGTTTCTGTGACCAGTGGCGGTCAGTACCGATAGCACCAGTATCAATAGGTAAGATCACTTAGAGCTCTACATCTAGCTAGCATCAAAACCTTAATAGTCGATTGAATCTCATGGGAGTACCCAACGGTTATTACAATTTTGCTAACACTTGTCGTCGTAATTATTTTACTAAATGCGCAATTTAGATAGATAGATAGATAAAACTTTATTCGTTTCCACAACATACATGGTAGGTAGGTATAGACAATAAGAACATGCAGCTTAGAATTATTCTTAAAACTAGTTTACAATTCCTGAATGCAAAACCAACAAAATTTAATATTGTATCGAGTTTGGCACAAAGAATTCTTTACTAGAATCTCGCCCTAAGTGAGTAGATTTATCGAGCTTCAGTCTAGTATCGTCACTAACCTCTTTAATCTCCGTCTTAATCTCTTGCTTGATCTCCTGCTTGACGGGCGCGAAGGTGTCATTGGTCGGCGGCGGGGCGCAGTTGGCGGCGGCGGAGTCGGCGGGCTCGTCGCGCATGTTCTTGCCGCCGACGTCGGGGTCGGCGGGCTCGTCCTTGATGCGCACGTCGGGCGCGGGCGCGGGCGCGGGCGCCGGCTCGGGCGGCGGCGAGGGCGCCGGCGCGGGCGTGGGCGGCGCCGGCGTGCTGGGCGTGGCGGGCGGCGGCGCGCCCGCGCCCGCGCCGCCCGGCCCGGGGGACGGCGACGCGCGCCCGAACGCGTGGTTCATGAAGGGGCTGGCGGCCGGCCCGCCCGACAGTCGCATCTATACAGACGTTACGTTCGTTACTAATATTACAAAACATCAACTTCGCTCGTTTATTTATAATTTTTAGTTTCTGATATGAGCGTGGAAAGCTGGACTGGAAATTCCGTTCCGCACGTATTTTGCTCGGCGCTTACAGAGCCAATACATTTCCAATAAACATACATGAACTTTTAAAATTGCATCAAATATGGACTCGCAAGAAGCAGGAAGTGTTTATTACCTTAGCCTGGTCGGGCTGCACCTGGTGCTGCTGCTGGGCGGGGTCGAGCGCGGAGCCGGGCCCGTTGGTCTGGAGGGGCGCGTACGGCGGCGCGGCGGAGGGCGCGGAGGGCGCGGGCGAGGCCATGGCCTGGAAGGGAGACATGCCGGGCTGCGCGCCGTTGGGCGTGGGCGGCAGGCCGGGCGAGGGCCCGGGCGGCGCGGCGGGGAAGGCCATGCGGCCGCCCGCCAGCAGCCCGCCCATGCCGGGCGACGGGATGCGCATGCCGAGCGGCGCGCCCGCCCGCGGCATGCCGGCGCCCGCGCCCGGGCCCGGGCCCTGCGCGGCGCCCACCCCGCCGGGGCCCGAGGGCCGCGCGCCCGCCATCACCTGCGGAGCGACACCGACCGTTACACGACTGCTCTCTACTTACAAATTACACATGCATCTAGCCACTTTACTTATGAAGGGCCGAAATGCCAGGATTTTCTTGCTCCTCATCAGTTTTTTTTAACAAACTATTGCGAACGTACAGTTCACCTCAAAACGCTCACAAGATTGCTCACAACTTGACTATTATGAGAAAACTTGATATGACAACCTAAAGGATTTTACAATTTATTGTTCAGGCACTGATATTAAATGACCATATTATAGTGATAAAACTAACATTCCCAACCTAATAATAATCCTCTACAGCCTAACCGTCAGGTTCCTTCGGCATAGAACACGAAATCTCCCAAAACAAAATGAATATTCCCACATACCTTGCCACCGGGAGGCATGCCGGGCTGCTGCAGCCCCTGCTGCTGCTGCGCCTGCAGCTGCTGCTCCTTCCTCTTCTGTCTCTTCTCTTCTAACTCCTTCTGTATCTTGTATATCTTCTCGGCCAGCAGGTGGTAGTACTCTGAGCGCGTGCTGGCCATCTCGTACATGTCGCCCTCGACTTTCCTCGCGTACGCTACTAGGTTGTGCATTCTCTTATCTAACATTGCTGTGGGGTCTGGCGTTGGGAAGATAGCTTGCACCCTGTGGAAAAATTGAACACATCACATCCTTCTTTATCAAAATAGGTTTTATGAAAGCCGTCCCCTATCTAAATGACCTCGCACGGTCCGACTTCCTCAACCCTCCCTTCCTCGTTCTCCACCTTTACAACTAGAATTTGCACAAGCAAATAAATTATTGCATCCGTTCACTCACACACTCACGTTAAACTTAAATAAACAGGGTCCGTACACTCAAAACTCAAAATCGTACGATCAATTTACAGAGAATAATTGCACGCGCGTCGAGTAACACGGGTTCCCCGTCCGACGACCAAGCGGCGACTGGCACTCGTCACCCTCAATCGATTTGTCACTTGTCACTCCCACGTCGCTAACCGCGTTCATGTTGCTTTGTGTACGTGTACTTCGATGATTTCCTTAGATCTGGAATATAATTGTCGAGACTAGAGGGGACTTACAGTTTATGAACAAGATGGTTTCTGAGATCGGCTGTTATAGACTGGTGCCACTCCTTCGTGCCAGAGACGGGGTTGGCGGTGACGGGCCCGCCGGGAAGTTGGATTGTGCCGGCTCCCATCTGAAATTAAATTACGTTTTAATACATAGGAAAAGACATCCTTCAGATTTTATCGCATTGGCTCGATGTTGATATGTCGGGTATTTTAGGATAACTAAGCATCTTATAAATTGAAATAAATGTCATATACTAAGAAAAAAGTGGCTCAGGCACCTGCCGCGCTAGCAGAGGACGCTGGTTCGATTCCCGCCTGGGGCATTGGAGGCCTTAGTCACTTTTTCTTAGTATATGACATTTATTTCAGCTTATAATTTATATTGTAGTGTTTTTACTTCAAATAAAAACAAATTAAAATATTTTCTGAAAATAATTTAATTTGTTCTATTACTTCTAATACAGCATCTTATGTTTGTAGTTTTGAATGATAAAGTATTTGTTAAAAAAAACAAGCTTATATATTTGACTGTACTTTTCTATCAACAGGCAACTAATACTCATCTAGACAATTCTAACAAACTCAAACACAATAATAATAATATAATAATAATGATGTGATTATTTTGTATTGTTATGCAAGTGTTTTTATATTTTACTTTTATTTTCATATTATAAATAATCTAACCTAAAGTTTTAAACGAATAAAGGAAACATAATAATTTGTAGTAGGCGTTAAATTGGCGTTTGTAGCCCCGCAATTTGGAAACCAATGACGTTAATTACAATAAAACACCTTTAATAATCGTTTATCCCTATAAAAGCAAGTAGATTAGGTAGTAAATCGGCCAATCGAATAGTCAACAGTAACAGGGGTACGGGTAGAGAGCTAAGGGTTTGTTTGTCGGCACTGACCAGCTGCTGGTGCTGCATGGAGTCGGGCATGCTGTGCTGGAACAGCGGCTGCATGGGCCCGCCGGGCTGCACGTCGGTCAGCGGCGGCCGCGGGCCGGGCAGGCGCGCGCGCGGGAACATGCCCACGCTGGTGGGGCACGCGATGCCCAGCGCCTCGTACGCGCGCTTCATGTCCGGCGCCGGCTGCGCGCCCGCGCCCGCCGCCGCCCCCGCCCCCGCGCCCACCGTCACCCCCGCCCCCGCCCCCACCGTCACCCCCGGTGGCGCCGCCGACGCCGCGGCTGCAAACCAATCTTGTGTCAATACCACCATTTTTTATATCCAGAAACAAAAGGGTACGAAACATAAATTGCAGAGGTGATCATTACAATAGGACTAAACCTGCTTAATGTTACTAAATTATGTGCAAACGTATTAAGATCCGTCATCACAAACGGTGACAGTAGACAAATGTTAGCACACAATGAAAAAATAAACTAAATTAACATAAGTACCTAATCTTAAAAAGAAAACAATCTGTTCGCTACCTATCTTTTGAAACTGTTTAAATTCAAGAAAAAAATATAAATATCGTTTAAAAGTGTATTGTGGCTACCAATTCAACGCACGTCTAAAACAGTTTCTTGCGTTTTTTGTGGAGCAAAAATCTACATAAAAAGTTGGCTTGGAACGTGAAGAGGTGTGGTTAATTTTTAATCTTTTCTAACAGTGCTGGAGAATATATCGGAGAGTTTATAATTTTTAGGGTAGTGTTCAAAAATATCTCGCACGGATGTAGGCCGCACTCGGCCATGCTGGACCTCCAGCTCTCCCACAGAACTCGGCCTTTGGACGGGTACGAGACCCATCGTCGGGCTTTCGACCCACCGATCGACTTTATACGACATTTTGTTAAACAAAGTGTGTCCAAAATCAACCCAATCTGCTCAGGCTTCGCAGGCCTGCTATTTAATTACGGATTACATCTAGAACCTACAACTTAGTCTGCTAATATACAATTAACTTACCATTGATTTGTGTATTATTTCTAGACCGGTCTGCCTGTTTGAGGGGCAGGCAGACTGGGCAGTCATTCTTATTACAGTGTTTCCAGTGGTTTATGATTTGTCGAGACGAAGAGCAGTGAGGAACTGCACAGTTTTTGCC
Source organism: Cydia pomonella (assembly GCF_033807575.1). NCBI lineage: Eukaryota > Metazoa > Arthropoda > Insecta > Lepidoptera > Tortricidae > Cydia > Cydia pomonella. Next base: position 23,416,642 of record NC_084706.1, on the reverse strand, counting down.
AGCCTGCGAAAGAAAGAGAAACATGATGATACCTGACATTGTAAGATTTGTAAGGATGTAATTCTTCCTGGCATAAGATAATGTTAATATAATAAGCTACAAAACCATAGATAATATAGATACACTAGATGAAGCAATAGGGATTATTACCGCAATGTTCTGCCGCCAGAGTGCAGGACTAGCACCTTTCCTAAACCATAGAGTAACTTATACACACTGCCTTAAACTGTTTTAGTCAAGTTTTTACAGATAATAAAATATTACATTAATGCATCAAGGCTGTTTGTTTGTAAAGGTCCTATCGCAAAAATCGAAATTTAGTTATCTGCCTCTTTATCGCTTGAATATGCAAGAGTGATAGAGGTTAGAAAACGAAATTTCGATTTTTTGTTTCGCGGTAAACCCTCAGATTGTGATGGATTGTGATAGTGGCGCCCCCTACGCAGTTCCGCGTAATATTCCCTATTATAAAGATTTGTATTGAAACCAAGCGTGCCGACTTTTTACTACCTGCTATGACGTCACAGAGGAAATTTAGTGATGGGAAATGACCGATTCAAAGACACCGATGCCCCTCCGCCCCGCTACGATTCAGTTATCTCCCTCATACTAATAGATTTTATATCTGCGGTCTCGCTCGCCCGCTCCCCGCTCCCTCGCGAACCACGCCCATAATCACAAATCGATTAACATGAATGACATCGATTTTCTGACAGACGAATGATCTTTTTCGCAACTTTTTCCCTTCAATGAAACTGGTACATAAATAAATAAATAAAATATTTTACAGTACATATGGTCCTACTTTACCGCACTAGTGCGATAATTAGCACATTACGTAACTATGTCAAAACTTTAAAGGGGCCATATGTACTGTAAAATGTTGTACGATACATGTGCGAATAGGCAATTCGCAACTCGTGTAGAATTAAAACACTCCCTTCGGTCGTGTTTTAATTTATCCCCACTCGTTGCGAAATTAGAGTGTATTGACTAATAGTGCGTTTTGGGACTAGTGCATTCGCCCCCGGAAAGGTTTGTTTTAATAAATAGCAGAGTCCACACAGATCGAGCATACGCGCGAGGCAATTTCCTCACGCACAAACCGGCCGAGGCACGGCTACACTGGCCGATTTGTGCGTGAGGAAATTGCCTCGCACGTACGTGCTCGCTCGCTCGCTCTCTGTGGAGCCGCCTAATAACTAAAAATTGTTTTATTTTTATTTTATAATAATTAATATCATTCGTCTGCCTTGATATATGTCGTAGTACGAACAACACTTATCTAAATTTGGCAGACTAATGACAAATGGCTTATGCCACGAGGTCGAAGCGATGCGCGACAGTGTTCGCTTGTTCCGATATTCATTATCTCTTAACAAACAACATCAGATCAAACGCTCAAAGCAAATGCACCATGTAATGTAATAGTACATTACGATACAAGTGCGAAAAATAGGAAATTCGAAACGAGTGGCGATAAATTAAAACACGACCGAAGGGAGTGTTTTAAATCGACACGAGTTGCGAATTACCTATTCGCACAGGTATCTGATGTATCGTACAACGCTTTACAGTACATATGGCCCTTTAAATGTTCGACACAGCAATGTAATATGCTAATTTTCGCACTAGTGCTATAAAGTACCACCATATGTACTGTAAATATAATTATGTAAAGTTAATCTAAATTGACTTAGGTATATTATTGTAATCATAACTTGGAATACTTAAAATTTTGTCTTTTAAAGTAAAATACAAAAAGTACATTTTAAATTTGCAGAAATCTGCTCTAAGTGCCAATGCCAACCTTTATTAAGTTTTTGTTATTTTCTTTCCATAGAACCACGGGGTAAACTCTAAATAGTCCTATACATATGTCCTTGAGAAAATAAGTGATACATAATTTATAAATAGCTCGAACTGAAAAAAATCAATAAATTGTGATTGCTATCCTAATCTTGACTTAGTTTAATGTTAGTTAAGTTTACGTACAGACGCGATCGCTTGGACAGGTCTCCGCGGAAGACCAGTGTCAAGATACCTGAAAGGTAAGTTGACATCAAGCTGAGGGGAGACCTTTTCAGTGACGTTTATATTTTTTATTAGTAAATGTGTTTTAATAGATTTAAGCAAAATAAATATTATTTTCGTTCTTTCTGTCTTTCTTAAAAAAATGTTTGAAAATGTATACGTATATGTAACGCATAATATCATTTTAAAATGACTCAGTTGTAATAGGAAATATGTCTTTGCCTTTGTTGTGATTTTTTGGGCTGTTGCAGTTGATTATCAAGCAACGAGGCATTTTTTAGGATTTTGCGGACGTCCGGCTGCAACAACTGACGTGGGTGGACTGTCAGTAGCGACAGCCAACCTCGACGCTTGGTCGGGGTTCGGACACGAGAAGTAGATGCATTTGCGTTATCTGGTGTATCTATTATATCTGTGTATAAAACCTAGTGATCAACAAAATCATATAGGCTTAAAATTAGCCCTAAGTTGCATTGAAAAAAGGAGATTATTCCTACAACTTGCAAACTGCACCTACTGGAGTACCTGAGCATACCCAAGTGCTCTGTTCGATACCGTAAATTGTTATCTTCCCGTAGTGTGGACATCATATAGTTGAGCACACCGTTCATGGTGTTGCAGTGGGGGAGCGTGCACTGCCAGATGTCGCTGTTGTTCTACTACTCCCGCCGCTGACACCATTTGTAACACTGTTCTCTCAGATACTCACCTCACAGGACATCATATGGTTGAGCACACTGTTCATGATCTTGCAGTGGGGGAGCATGCACTGCCAGATGTCGCCGTTGTTCTGCTACTTCCGCCGCGGACACCATTTATAACACTGTTCTCTCAGATACTAACCTGACAGGACATCATATGGTTGAGCACACCCTTCATGGTCTTGCAGTGGGGGAGCGTGCACTGCCAGATCTCGCCGTTGTTCTGCGACTCCCGCCGCTGACACCATTTGTAACACTGTTCCCTCAGATACTCACCTGACAGGACATCATATGGTTGAGCACGCCCTTCATGGTCTTGTAGTGGGGGAGCGTACACTGCCAGATCTCGCCGTTGTTCTGCGACTCCCGCCGCTGACAACATCTGTAACACGGTTTCCTCAGATACTCACCTGACAGGACATCATATGGTTGAGCACACCCTTCATGGTCTTGCAGTGAAGAAGCGTGCACTGCCACATCTCGCCGTTGTTCTGCTATTTCCGCCGCTGACACCATCTGTAACACGGTTCCCTCAGATACTCACCTGACAGGACATCATATGGTTGAGCACGCCCTTCATGGTCTTGCAGTGGGGGAGCGTGCACTGCCAGATCTCGCCGTTGTTCTGCGACTCCCGCCGCTGGCACTTGTGCGCGTGCAGCAGCAGCACCAATTGTTGCTGGATGAGCTTGCGCTTCTCTGGGTCCGCGATGGAGCCCGAGGGCGCCTGTTGGGGGCCGCCGGGGCCGGGCGGCGCCGCGCCTTGTGTGGCGGCCTGTAATAAAATTGATTAGTATATCGAAGTGTGGAGATAGGGCCGATTAATCATGAATAAAATATGGTGAAAATTTTCGTCTCATTCATCATCCACCAGTTGAGAAATCCACTGCTGGACGGAGCTAATATAAATTAGTCTTGTGTGGCCTCTATGCCTCGCAATGCTCCTTATTTTGTCGATAACGGTACAATGGTTTCATCTGTTGACTACACCTGAATAAAGCGTTATGACAAAAAAATGTGCATCTCGTTTTGATTACGGTATTAAACAATGTAATTTTCATCATAAATGCCAACGTGACCAAAGTCGAGTAGTAGACATACCTGCGGCTGGCTCTGCCCGCCGGCCGGCGCGCCGGGGGTCTGCGGGCTGGGCGCGGGGGGCACGGCCTGCGGCGCCTGGCCGCCCTGCTGCTCGGGCGCGCCGAACCGCAGCCCCTGCGGCCGCTGCGGCTGCACGCCGGGCGCGCCGGGCGACGTGCCGTACGCGGGGTGGTACGGCGCGATAGGGTGCCCGCCGCTCGGCGCTGACATTCGGGCGTGGTGCGGCAGCGCACCGCGCATCGCCGGCGCCAGGGCGTTCACGCGCCCGCCTAGCGGGCCGTTGCCCATCGCCTGACGGAGACAAAACTATCAATGCTAGCCGATTTAAACTTTCGTCAAGTTTAGTGGGGCTCATCCGAGGGCCCCGGAACGCGAGCTCCATGCTGACGCCGACCATTTGTTTTAATTCAAGGTGCAGTACACAGATATAACAGATACACTAGATGAATCAAATATCGCGATTTGTATTGAAACCAAGCATGCCGAAATTTTACCACCTACTGCGACGTCACATCCGAAATTTAGTAATAGGAAATCCAAACTGATTGAAAGACACCGATGCCCTTCCACCCCGTTAAGATTCAACTGTCTCACTCATAGATTTTATATCTGCGGTCTCGCTCGCCCACTCCCCGCTCCCCCGCGAACCACGCCCATAATCCAAAATCGATTGACATGAATAGGCAATTTCCTCGCACACAAAACGGCCAGTGTAAACGTGCCTAGTAAGCCATCTTGCCGAACAAATTGGATCAAGTGAGACAAACGTGCTGAGGCCAAAGTTACACGAGCACACGGCCTCGCGAGGCCGGGCGTTAGCCGCGCGAAGAAATTTCCTCGCGAGGCTGTTCGCTCTGTGTGCGGCCGCCTAATGACATCGATTTCCTGACAGACGAATGATAAAGATAGACGAATGAATAACTACTAAAATTAGTCAAATTGATTGTTTAATAGTTAATATCATTTGACTGTCCGATATCGATTATTAATATATGTTGCAGAACGAATAACACTAGTCGCTAAATTTGACAGACGAATGATAAATGGCCTGTACCACGAACTCGACGCGATGCGCGACAGTATCACTTTCCGATATTCATCGTCTCTTAACACACAACATCAGATTAAACGCTAAATGCAAACGCGGCATGTAATGTAAATATAGTTTTGTAACGTTATTCAAATTTGAATTTGCTAATACTTAAGTATTCCAATAATAATGTTTTAAGATGTAGGTAGGGAGGTATTAATTCTTATTTAAATGTAAAGCAAAATCTCCCGGGCACGCACTTCCACCACGCTTACGCTCAGTGAGAGTGAGAGAAGAATACAAACTTACTGGGCCTTAAGCGATCGACGTCAGCGTCGAGTGTATCGGCCGAGGCGTAAATTGCACGATAGACATTAAACGTACAATCATAATATCCATACAGCATTTTTTTTAAATATCCCTTAATGATTGTTACATATTTAAATTTATCCTATTGGGGGATGGGATGAAATGGAGAAGACCGTGCGTTCGATAGGTTGATTACCGGATTGAGGAAACGTTACAACATTGCCGGCGCCAGAGGGCGCGCGAAGACTTGACTCTACCCTCCACCAATATATGTACATACATTTTTTAAAGAATTTTATAAAGCACCAGGAATTGCTATTTCCTAAAAGCGTGAGGTAAAATTCCCATAATCGAAGACAAAAACGATCAGATAACTCGCTATGGAAAATGACTGAGGAACTATGTTGTTACTGTCGTATCCAGAATCACAAAGGGTACATTAACGTAATGCGAGTACTTATTTTATTAGATTTCGCATTGTGGTAAAGTATAAAATAGCTAGACGGACGAACTGGGACGTGACGACGAAGACCATATCTTCCGTCGCAAGTTCCGCGTGGCCCCAATGTCTTTTATTTCCTTCTAATTTCCTGGCTTTCCTGCCCCTCTTAACCAATGTATGACAGTCAGCGTCAGCACGAAGCATCCGTTCCGTAGTCCTCTGATAAGTCTTAACGCCAGTGCACACCGGATGCGTGCACGTCTGCGTTGTAATATATAGATCCCATGAGAGACGGCACACCGCTTGCGTGACGTGTGCGTGCACGGTTCAAACATTTTAGAGTACGCACGCGCAGCCGGTGTGCCCTGGTCTAAATTGTGTGTGTATAGATCATTCGACATACCTGTGCGTGTGGATGGTGCTGCGGCCCGTGATGGTTATTGCCCATGAGCGGGAGCTGTTTGTTGACGTTGTTGATGATGCCGCTCCCGAGCATCCCAGCACCGGTCATATTACTATTAGTCACTATCATATTGCCTCCTACATTTGCCACCATACCACCTAAAAATGTCAAAAAATATGTGATGCAACATGTTTTATTTATTTTGCTAAGGAGAAACATCTGCCACAAAGGGCGTTACGTTCAGTTAGTGTTGTCGGTCAGCATCAAAAAAATTGTTACGACCAAAGTGGCCAAATATATTACTGTATTCCAAGTAAAACCCCTCACACTGCAGCGGCGATAACGCGCGATTTCCTCGCTTGGACACAGCGCGCCGGTCCCCCCCCCCCCCCCCCCCCCGCCGACGCACCGCGCACCCCCGCATCATCGCGACGCGCTCACGCCACACTACAGCCCCGCTGCGCTGCAGTCCAACTAAGCCTTAAGAGCGGATAGTAATTGTGTCAATCAGCATTTTTATCAATTCTGATTAGAAAGGGCATATTTGCTCACATCCAGTTACTATCACGCGTTAGTTAGTGCTGGACCTTTCCCTATTGAGGTATCCAGAATCAGCAAATTATTAAAGGTCCCTCTTAACTCAAAACAGAATTGGAAATTAAGGCCACTAAGCTAAAAAAATATCAAAATACTTACCTTGAATAGAGTTCATCGGCATAGTCGAATGTAGTTGATTTGGATGACTTGTATTTGGCATTAGTTGCGGGTGCATGCCACCCATCATGTCCTTCGACACGGAAACGTTGGGAGGAGACTGTAAATTTGGACTCTTGCTGCCTAAACTACCCAATCCAAGCGGGTTGTTGTGGCCAACTAAGCCAGCCTTGCCCTGTGAAAAAACCAGCACACGAGAAAATACGATTAGTACAAATTTTGGAATAAATGAAGGGACATTTTACACATTGTACACTGTACAGCGATCAAATGGTAGGCCGCGGCCTGGACGCACGCGACCAGCGGAGCGGCAAGCGCCAAATCAAGGCCATTCATACGTTGCGCTCGACCAAATTTTTGAACGGCCTTAATTTGCCGCTCGCCGCCCCGCCGGTGGCGTGCGTCAAGGCCTTATGGTGCAGTGGGTTTAGATCGTTCTTCAAACCTCGCTCAGCACTGAGCGGACGGCCGTGCGTGCCTGGGATAGCGGATATCATTGTCATTGAAATGTTATTTTTAACAAAAAAAAAAACGGATTGATTAATGATTTCAATAAAAAATAACATTACGCATTTTTAGAAGCAATTTTCACAAAACTAGTTATAAAATTTTAATGGTTCGATTGATTTTTTCTATAGATTATTTAATTAAGATTCGAAACGATAAAGTTAGAGAAAGGCTTCAAGATTGCTATTCATATTTTTTGGCAACCTTAATATCTGACAAATCGCAACGATTTTGAACGACTTTAGCTGGACCCACTGCACCTGCAGCGCTTCGTTGAATTTCTAAGCGATACAACCGTCTCTTTCTAAAACCGTCGATGACCCCCTAATAATAAACTTCCGCTCGACGCCTCGCTGCCCGCTGTCGTATAGACCTTAGACAGTCAAGTTTCATATCATTTTATTTCAAATAAATCACTAACCACCGTTTAGACAACCACCGTTCACCGCTAGCGCTGTATGTAAGTTTGTAATCAACAATTTTCATAATGACATTATTGTAACAAACAGATACTCATTATGTAAATCAAGTATCAAGCTTAACCCACACACAAGGCGAGCGCGGGTCGGGGGCGTGACCAAGCGGGCCCGCGGCGGGTCTCTTCAGCTAGTTTTATATGAACATCATCCACACAGGCCGCGGGCACGGGTCGGGCGCGGGACCGGTCGTGTGCGGGCGTGCGTGTGCGCATGCGCCCGCGTCAAACGGTAGCTTTTTTTGTGACGTTTCGTACGTTTGTCAACAAGTACACACACAGCAAACATGCGCTGGTCGGGCGCGAACGCGCGTTTCATTTACGTTGTATTTTATTACAACTAAAATGAACCTTAATAAAGACTAAATAAATAAATTGAATTGAATTGACTTAAGTTGGACCCGCCGCCGAGCATTCACACTGCGTCGCGGGCCGCGCCCGCTTGGTCACGCGTCCGCATGCTACCGCCCCGTGTGCGTTAAGCTTCCATCCTAGTGTGCACTAAATAATACAGACCAAGTGTGGGTATTTCGAGGAATTCGCACAGCTATATGTAAAAATCTACACCCGGTCCGTCAGTCAGAGACCATGGGTAATGGCGGCTCCTCCAAATCGATAAATATATGCGATAAGTCCATGTTTAAAAAAAAACATGTATTTGTGTATAACGGAATTTGTCAACATAATTTCATTAACTTGATGGAGGCCGTGTTGACCATCAATTATGTTGATAATGGAGCGCTAGCCTAACACAATTATAGCACCCCTATTATTCTATTGAAAATTATATTGACTTTTGAATAGTTGAACAAGCGTAAAAATAAGGCTTTAAGTAATAACATTAAATAAAATATTTATTTATTTGCATCTTGACAAGAAGTAAACTTGTTTAGGGAGTGTTGTCAGAGAAATCTACTTTGGATTTTGTGACGACTACAAAGCGCTATTAAACGTACAGAATTAAACTCAAATAGATATCATATATTGAAGAAAAAAAAACAGGATTAAAAAATACGTTCATTTTAAATAAGTGCGTCCAGATATGACGAACACGCTGGCGCGCTATTCGCGAACTATTTGCGAAAGGATCGCTAACTGCTCATCCTGAATTTTGCGCGTCTCAGCTTGAGACGCGCGTGCAATTTGAGAGTGGTTCCCTAATAGCATTCGCCAGATCTGGGCGACTTAGTGCCATCAGCTCCAGATACTCACTTGTTGTATAAGGTGATTGTGAACTTGCCGCTGCATCGCAGCAGTGGGATCGTCTCCGTTGAGCTGCTGTGGGGCCATCTGCCCCCCGGGCCCTGGACCCTGCGCGGGGGGCTTGGGGCCCGGCACGCCGGTCTGTTCGCCCCACGAGCCCCCCATGAGCTCGTCTGGGAGGTTGTTCTCGAGGTCGAACATGTCAAGGTTCGAAAACCCATCTGGAATGAGGTAGACAGTGTATATTTCATTATGGTCATTGATTAAGCTGTCTAAGTGAATTAGAGAACAAAAAGTGTAATAAGGGTGCAACGAAAGATCATCAATATCATCGTAGTATGTACCTATTATAAATTATCTAAATTTTACTTTAGATTCTAGTGTCTATAGATGGGTCCACACAAAGCGAGCATACGCCCGAGGCAATTTCTTCGCGCACAAACGGCCAGTGTAGACGTGCGGCACGCTCAGACGAGGAAAACGCGCACGCCGCCTCGGCTGAGGCACGTCTACACTAGACGGTTTGTGCGCGAGGAAATTGCCTCACGCGTATGTTTGCTCTGTGTGGATCCGCCTACTAAGCTGCTTTGCCCGGCAATTTCTTCGCGAGGTAGCTCGTTCTGTGTGGACTCGCCTAATTTAGTATAAAAATACCTAGTTTGGACGCTTTGCACTGTAAGTGACTTTGGGTAGTAAAACCCGACCCTCAGTAAAAATTGCACAGGTGGAAGAGGGGAGCTAGATTCTTTATTCATTATTTGAAGGCCCGTCAGTCACTTACTACTTGGTGGTTATTAAAGAAGGTTTACCTTCTAAATCCAGTTACGAAAATAATAGATTTTTATATTAGTCATTTTATTATTTTGATTCAGTGGTACAATTTGGTATGTTTTATAATGTTTATTAGATCTCTCAGTGATAGCCTACTGTGATTACTGAGGATCTGTTGTTAACCTCAAATTATTCTCCTTGGCTTGGTTGGTATCTTTTTGCAGCTATCTTTACTCTGTCAAATGAAGTGCCTACGAAGAATGCAGATAGCCGATTTTATAGCTATGAAGTAATATTATGGCATATTCCTTTTTAATCAGATTACATGTTTTTAAGGACTTGTCTCAAATTTATTGTCAAGTCTATACAATAATCTGTGTAATTAATGAGGGATAAGAACCTAAGGAAAAGGAAAAAGCAACATGATTTCTGAGCATTGAATGTGAAAATAAATTTAATTTGGCCCTAGCTTTACAATTTATTGATGTAATAATCATACTTTTATCTGTGACAGCAAAAAACAACTATGTACATATTCATTTTAAATAAGATTATCGGCTCTCTTTCTTTAAAAGCCTCCCAACCTGTCCTTTCGACCTCAGGATATAATATGAACATGCTAACGTGTAGGGATGATAACTCGAGTTAATCTTTTAAATACAAATTTGATTCATTTATATGGCCCACTGTGGCACCTGAAGAATGAAGGGTTAAATCATTTCAAATGAATCTACTATATAATCTTTATAGATAAGTTTATTGATAGTTTATTTTTAGTCCTTAAGTATTTTTTATTTTATGAATATAATAAATTATGGCCTTGTAATATAATGAATCTACACCCATCAAACATTAAAATTTATCAAATACATAACAAAGTAAGTATTATAAAATATATTCAACTAGAGTCAGACCAAGCTAAGTCAGCAGTGATTTTGATAGCCCAGCCTGTGAATGTGTTAAGTAAATGCCATAATTTCATAGAAGTTTGACATTTAAAATAACACTTGCACTGTCTGGGCTGTCAAATCGCTGCCAACTTACCTTGGTCTGACTCTCTAACATCGAGTCCCATCTTTTTCAGTTGAATATATGAGTAAATGTTAGTAAACCGCTTATTGTGTAAATAATACACTTATTTAACATTAAAAAAATTTACACAATTTTTATACTGAGTCTTATTAAAGATGAATCCTTTCAAACTCTTTTTATAAAGTTTTTATCGCAATTACTACACATCAGAGCTTTCATCACACTGTAAGATTATAGTGGGCTATGAAGTCGATATTAACATTAAAATGAAAGTCATACTCATCCTCGTACTCACTCAGTAATATTAACATATTTTGCACTGCAATGCTTTTGTGGAAACACATTTATTATTTGAAAAGCTTGTCTCATAGAAATTGTGGCAAATTGTAATTTTAATACGTTCATAATAATTTTTTATGAGAGCAATGCATCAATATATATCTATATAGTATGTTAACCTAGGTGATTAAGTCGAAATACAGCAAGAAATATCTTATACCTTAAAGCAAGCAATTCTTGTCTATATATATTATTAGCCAGGTCCACACAGAGCGAGCATACCCACAAGGCAATTTCCTCATGCACAAACCGGCCAGTGTAGACGTGCCTCAGGCGAGGAAAACGCATGCGGCCGGGGCACGTCTACACTGGCCGGTTTGTGCGTGAGGAAAGTGCCTCGCGCGTATGCTCGCTGTGTGGACCCAGTTATTTACATCTGAGATCTCGGAAGCGGCCCTAACAATTTAGATTAAATTTGCTATATGGGGGTTTTCAGGGGTGAACAATCGATCTAGTTAGGTCTTATCTCTGGGTAAACGCTTCCAAGCAAAGCTCGGTCTCTCAGACATTGAAATTATTATATCATAATAATTATGTTTGTTTATAATTTAAATATTTAATTACTTAGAAGTGCATGCTTAGGATGTTTATAAAGGCATTTCAGAGGGAAATTACGGAATAAGTATGATCTTAATTTTATTGCTAATATCAACTCCATAGCTCACTTTAATCTTTCCGTGCAATAAAAACTCAGATGCCTAGCAATCACATATAAATGTGATCATCTGTTGACATCTGTACTTAATTTAGATATTATTCATTTTACATAACAAAAGATTTTGGAATGGACTAAGATGCCAATAAGATCAAAATGCCCCAAATAAGTAATTTATAAACCTTACTTAGTGAAATGAAAGATTAAAAAAAAAAGGATAAGACAACAGCTTAATTTCCTTATCCAATAGAGTATTTGACTACTAATCAAATCATCTTTTTTCGAACTGTCAGTATGATTTGCTACTATGGAATTTATAGGAAACACTAGAAAATGCTATCACGGTCTAGTTACTTACTTTTTATAGTACTATATGAATTATAAAATAGAAATAGTACTTAAAACCAGATGTTTCTCTTTTAATGTTGTGGTGCTTTATTTTGTGCATGGTGTGAAATAAATATTTTAAATACAGTCAAATACCCTATTTTCTTAATAATCTGATAAATACAAAAGGATATAACTTGAATACACAAGCAAGAACTACCATTCAATGTAATTAAATAAACCACACAGTAAATTGGAATTTCAAATTTAAGAAAGAAAAATTGTACCATTTTGAATCTGAGAAGGTAATGTTTATATCAAGTAAAATAAAATAAGACTATTTTACTGATTGGGGTAAGATCCCAATTCACTAGATTTTGGTTAAATTACAGTTTTTATCAATAATATTGTACTTGTTTCACAAACTAAGCATTTAAATAATGAATATTTGTCATTACAGAAACAAGGCTTAACTTTACATTTTATTGAATACTGATTGCACTTCAATGGTGTCAAAAATGATATTTATGAAAAATATTTTTGTTATAATTTTGTATTAGAAATATAAACATAATAAAGGTTTGGTAAATTGCACTTCCTATAATGTTTACTAGCAACCAAATTTTGTTTTGGATGTAAATATAAATAAAAACTATGTTAGATAGTTTACTAAACAATAAAGTTGACAGCATGTTTAACTAAGGTTATGTGATAAAACATGAGTTAAAATCATTTTGCTTTACAGTAGTGTTTCTAAAAATATGGTCAATTTAGGCAGATACACAGTGCCTCATGAAAGTAGCTTATATACAATTATGTAGGTCAGCCAAAAATTTCAATGTTATGAAATAGAATAGTAAAAACTATGGTTTTCTCATATACATCAAGCTACAAGTAAATAAATTATGGTTAGTTTCTCATACAAAAACATATATTACTTTAAGTATCACATTGAAAAGTTTGAATCAGAAAAACATGTAACTTGAAAAATAAATAAAAACACAGAAGTGGTCGATTCAGTGGCCCTGAAGTTGTTATATATCATGAAAAACATTATTTAAATTCGTCATATATCATAAAATTTGCTACGAACTGCCCAGAATTTGATTAATTCCACTTTTCTCTACATTGTAAGGGTGCAAACATTTATGTTATTTAAGTCAGAAATATCACAAAAATGATAGTCGATTAAAATAAAATAGTATCCGGAATAATAAAGCAACGCAATTCCTCGCTTTATAAACTGTAGAACGATAAATACGACGCAACTTGCGCTGCGAGGCGCTAACAAGAGCGCAGACAAAATGTCAAAATTCACGGCAAGATTTTCATGACAGAAGTGTATTTCAACCCTTGGTAAACTGATTTAAAACATTAAAGTACTCACCTGCGGCGTCCGAGGGACCCTGAAAAGGGTCCCGGATCATTTTAGCCCGCTTGTTCGGCGGTTCATCCACATGATGATCGGCCATGGCTCTGTTTACTAAACGTAAGCCGTCGTCAATATTCGGCCCGCCGATTCAAAGAACACTTTTATGTCTTATATTTTCAAGAAATAACATTTTAAAGCGATTTGTCATCCATTATAATGTAATTCACCCACATCCCGATCGTTCGATGTCCTTCGCACCATTGAAGGCACATATTACAAATTCTCACTAAGTATTCGCCATTACAAAGCTCCGAATCGAAGAGCTACACAGACCCTCTCACCATCTTCCGTCGGAACTAGCACAATGAATGAAAACAATATCACCAGATTTTTGCCACTTTATAGAACTTATTTTAGCGATCCAACAACACGATTTCACTTAACACTTTAAAATGCACGGAATGGTATAGTTTATGATAAAATGATGTAAGAAAAAACAGAAAATTTACACGACAAATTCCGAAATTCTTCTCAGTCTCTCCAGCGCAAAATGGCGGCTGTTGATGAAAACTTTTTCTACGCTTGTCAGAAAATGTCGGCCTACAAAGCGAATACGCGCTATGATTGGCTAATGCGTACCACGTGACTGCCGGAAGTGAAGATTTGACGCAGGATCGGTCCGATTATTCTGACGTCACCGCGTCCAAATCCGAAGTTTCCCGAAGAAATACGAAGATATAAAACTTAAAAATTACATAAACATTAAAGAAAATGTGGACATTATTATAATTATTAACATAAAGTATATTATTTCAATTTAAAGTAATATGTGTAGGCTATGGTTTCTCTCTAAATATTGTAAAAGTTGTTATTTGACGAACAAGGTAAGGCCATTTAAAATTTCCCGCCACATTGGGAGTGGTCATCATCAATACGACGTGTCTACTTGTCTAGAGGTTACCACAGACATTTTTTTTTTTTAGGCACAGGAATCACAAATGGACTCAATCAAGTATGTAGTAAATATTAAATGGTACTAATGGTAGTAAAAATTGAGAGGATTCCTGATAATACGCGAAAATATCCAGTCAAATAAAATAAGGCTTCATATAGTCAGTATGAGGCTATACTATAATATGAATATTCGAATAAATATAGTTATACTTCGTATATGTATTTATTTAATTATTCACATTATACAGTGTGTTTGTGCACGTATAGTGGAGCCGTTAACCACGTAAAACATGATGAATTTTATCGACAAATCACCCCCCATACCTATGTTTTTTCTCAACTATTTTAAAAATGCACCCATTCAAAGTTTGATGATGCCAAACACGACTGCACTTCATTAATGTACAGTCAGCTTCAAATACTTTGTAGCAACCAAAGTAACCAAATAGTTCGATACACCATACATTTAGTATGGTGTACCGAACTATTTGGCCACTTTGACTGCTACAAAGTATTTGACGCTGACTGTACCATTATCTATCCATTTACCTATCGCACATTTAAAAAATAAGTGTTTGGCGCCATAAAACTTTTAAGGGCTGCATTTTTAAAATGGTTGCGAAAAAACACAGGTATGTGGGGTGATTTGTCGATAAAATTCATCGTACTATACGTGGTTAACGGCTCCACTATACGTGCACAAGCACATTGTACAGTGTGTCCTAGAAAAAACAGATCAAATTAAACAATTATAAGGAAAAGGTATAAGAAAAGGGAAGTCCGGGCGGAAACAATTTTTCGCCAATCTTATTAAATTGTCTGATCAAATCCCATTAGGTCGTGCGGACGCAAACACAAATTTGGTCTGTCGATTCCAATTTATTATATAGATTGTATGACTGATAAAATGGAAGTGCTAACGCATGAACACCAATTTGTGACGCTAGTATGCGCGTTTGGGGAAATTATTTTTAATTAAGAGCGCTTTAATATCACCATAAATCTAAAATTGATTTAATTAGCCCGTCTGGACTGGCCTTATTTCTTAATTATTATGAATTATGGATATACTTACTTTACTCTTTGATTATTAGCCAATTAAGTGCCAATTACATCCACACTTTATCAGGCCTGACATCAGGTCCGACGTCGGGCCCGAGCAAGAGTATTCTTTCGTTTCACCAAATATCAGCTCATTGGTAACAATATTTCAAATGTAAAAAAAAATAGTTCATATGCAAAAATATCAAATATTGAGCATTTTTGGCAAAGAGACAAAGTATTTTTTGCATTTCAAATATTGTTAACCACGTTCTGATATTCCGTGAAACAGAAAACAATTATCAGTCACGTCATTGGGACTAATTTCGGGCCCGAAATCGGGAAGGGTGGATGTAATTGGCACTTATGGCCCAATGTCGGGCCCGAGCAAGAGTATTTTTCCGATTCACCAAATATGAGCACATCATTTACAATATTTGACATGTAAAACATACTTTATCCCTAATTGCCAAAAATGTTCAATGTTCGATATTTTTGCATATGAACCATTTTTATACATTATTCCAGAGAAAAATGCCCGCCATTGACGAACTTCGATTTTCGCGGTTAGGCCTGAAAAAGTGTGGATGTAATTGGCACTTGATTCCACAACGACTAGGTAAAATAAAACCTTTTTGTTTTCGGAACTTTTATTACTTCTACCTTTCATTGTCTATGGTTGTTACCTTCTACACTACCGATACATCTCCATCCGTTCCTTGCGCGTGCGCGGGAAACAATATATGTAGGAAAAATTAATAGTTTTTTTAATAAATTATAAAACAATCAGAAACTTTACTAGTCGAATAGATATAAGGAATTTGGTATCCAAGGAAGTAATATAAAATGCTAAATTGTTTTTTACAGCTTTAATAACTTTACTAAATAAATATCCTAACTAAAGATACTTGCAAAACAAATCACAGCTACATTTCATGTAATGGCTTGACCCCAAGAATCTCCAAGCCAGTCTTAACAACTAATCGCGCAGAATGAAAAACGAGAAGCCTTTGCGCAGCCACGTCGGCATCAACATTCCTCACTTTCAGCTCGTTAAACATTCTATTTACATGTCGCGCCAAGCGAAACAGGTAGCTCACAATGACACACGCCTCATATTCCGTATACGACCTATTTAGAACAGTTTCGAATTTCGCCAGCTCTGCCACAACGTCACCTATTATTTGTTCGGATATGAGACGCGGCTCGCATGTCTCTGGTATCGCTATACCGCAGTTTTGTTCCAAGCTCCAAAGTCGACAGTGAAGGTACTGCAGTTTGATACCACTGTCTCCTTCACTCTGTAGCGCTCTGTCCCAATCGAAAGTGTAATCTCTCAGTCTCTTTTGTTTCAAATCATTGATAACTACTGCTGTAGTACCAAGAATGTCACATGTTTCGTCATTCAATGCTGCAGTCCTTGTGTCTGGAAAAGAAACTTGAATGTAGTAATTGAAAAAATAATAAGAAATTATTTAAATATAAATCTGTCTGAGCACAATCAATTACTTTTTGATTCCTTCTGTTGTTCATACATCTTGTTCTTAGCTTCATCTAGAATGCTACCTAAAAATACCACATTGCCTGATCTAGTGCTCATACCCTTTATTCTGCCGAACTTAACATGCTTGCAACCATTTACTAGGTCACTATTAATTTGTTTCACTATTTCAAATAGTGTAGTGAAATGATCTGTCTGTGCGTTGTCTACTATGTACAACATTTCATTGAATTTGTATTTGATGTATCGGTGTAGTAGCCCCGCAATATCTCTGGACATGTATAGAGTTGAATTGTCGCTTTTTAATACAGTTACATTCTTATTATTAACCATGGCAACCTTTTTGCCTTCATCATCAGTATGAAGAATGTTCAGTTTTTCCAAAGTTTCCATTATGCCTTTAATAGCCTTGGCATTATAGTCGGATTCCCAGAGATAGTCATCAAATTGTACACCCAATCTTTGATAAACTTTCTCTAATTCCTGAACTGTGACTTCCCTAATTTTCTTCCAATTTCCCAAGTCTTCATGTCCTTGTTCAATGTTAGTGAAATAACGTCTAGCCTCTTCCCGCACATTCTCATCTGTGGCAGCTAATTTATTAGCATACACATACGCTTCAAACAATTTCTCTATTGGTTTTTCTTTAATATCATCTAAGTTTAGTTTTCTTGCTTTGAGGCCATACTGCAGTAAACCAAATTGCGTGCCCCAGTCACCCAAGTAGTTTATTCTAGTGACATCATTATTGTAGTATTTATTGATGTTTGCAATAAAATTGCCAATAATAGTGGATCTTAGATGTCCAACATGGAATGGTTTTGCGATATTCGGAGAACTGAAATCTAAAACTACTTTCTTTGGTTTGTTATCATGTTGTATGTCTTTAGATATTATTCCTTCAATTATGGACTGAATAAAATCATCTCGGCTGACATACAGTTGGATATATTCAGATTTGTTGAATGTGTATTTATCATCAGTCAGTTCAGCAGCTGTTGCTTCTTGGATTGGCAGTTTTACAAGGAAATTGTTTTCGTTATGTCTGTATGTTACCTGCATATTTTTCACATTCCTTGACATTAAGTTCTTGTTGAGTCTGTCTGTGAACTAAAAACATTTTGTATAAAATTGATAGAATATATGGTATTTAGGCATTTTCTGACTGACTTAAGAAGCGTAATAATATAATGTGTAGTTCTCTGCGACAATTCTATAATAATAGCATAAACCAAAAAATCAGTATCATTTTACCTTCTCCAATAGAAGACATCTTAATTTTGTACTCATTTCAAAAGTTGACGATTTTATACACCTTAATGCTGAAATGATTAAATATTTTTTGAATTACTAAATAGTTTTTGAAAAAAAGGCATTAAAGTAATAACAAATGTTATTTTATAATAATTATATGTCTAAACCAGCAGTAAGGTTATCAATATCTGTTTTGCTATTGCATATTAATCATTAACACTGGTAGAGAAAGTTGACTTTAGTACAAATTCACTAGATAAAATGTAAAGATAACATTTCTATATTACTTAGTTTACCAAGCTGTCACTGTCACGCTGTCATCGTGGCTGATAGATCCGATGATTTGAGTCATGCTTAAAAACGCTACTTACTGTTCACGTCTTAGGTCTTTAAATTTTGTATCTACCCCACACGATAGGTTTTGAAAAAAAAACAAAATCAAATCTCATACAAATATTAGATGACGTCATTACTCCTTTTTTTTTTGGGATTTTTAGGAACTAGTAGAAATTAAATGTTTTGGTCTGAAGTACCTGTGTACCAAACATCCTCGATGTAGATATGTATACGGCAAAGTGGCTTTTTTTTCGTTGTAGCACATCCACTACAAGTGAGTGGTTATACTAGAAGTAAAATTAAAATAATGTTTTTATGAAATGTTGATCTCCTTAGAAGTATCAGGGGGCCTGCCGCGAAAATCGAAGTTCGTCAATTGCGGGTATTTTTCTCTGTCACTCTAATGACGTCTTAGAGAGAGTAAACGAGAAAGATCAGCGCAATTGGCGAATAACGGTTTTCGCGGTAGGCCTCCTGTCATCGTTGCTTAGCAGCGGACGGCTACAACACTGACCGTTTGACAGTTGTTTAGTTTATTAATAGTTTGGTCCAAACATTCGAAGTTTTTGTGATAAAAGTTATTATTTTATTCAAAGTATGAATTAAACTAAGCTAAAATAAATATTATCTAGAACGGGTAAAAAAATGACTGCTCCAAAGGTTAGTAGTATTTAAATATCTAATGCACAGTTTTAACGTTATAGTTAAATGTTCAAACTTATTATGATCAATAGTAATACCACTTAAAACATAATTAATTATGTATTAGATTTTCCATCCATAATGTGTGCAGAACATCTAGGAATTATAGTTTTACAATAATCGAATGATCAAGTACCAATTGTTTCCAGCTATTATATACGATAGAACAGCCCCATGGGCTGGGCGAGTTGTACTTCTCGTGGCAGAAAGGCGAAGGCCGGTCTCTGCTGGCGACTACGGGGACGGATGCTACGGTGGCCATACATGACCGCAGCGGGCAGCTGATGGAACGCATGAAGTTACAAGGGTATATTTCAACAAATTATAAATGTATTAATTTTGTTGTAAGTAATTTGAATTTTAGTAATATTGAATAATAATAGTTTTATAGGAAATAGGGGTAAAAACTAACATGGGGTATAACTTTAAGGAGAAGGAAGATTGAACTTGCTTCTGCTAAATATAAAATGTATGCAACATTTCTATTACTTTATTACGCTGCAGTGACACTTGTATCACAAATACCGGACCAGCGTTGGACCAAAAATGTTACGTCAATTACGTCATGGAAAGGGCCACTAGGAAAACGGGGTATAGGAAAACCTGTTACTAGATGGGAAGACGAAATAAAAAATATCGCTGGTCAAAACTGGATGCAAGTAGCTCAAGATAGAGATGAGTGGAAAACTCTGGAGGAGGCCTTCACCTGCGAAGACGGGGTTCTTGCTACATATTAAAATTAATTTAAAAATAATTTTAGAACTAACATTAAAAAAACTATAAGTGAACTTAAGACTAATTCTAAACAACAACCAATGTTAAAATTTCGCAATTAATTTTATTTATTTCTTTATTGCACTGCAGTATGGGGTCCATTTGACCCTGTACATTAATTGTTAATTGATAGCTGAAGCCAATTGATGCTTGAAAATATGCATGAAAGAAATAGAAAATCCAAAATGATGTACTAAAGCGCTTAATATACATCTAAAAGACAAATATTTTTATACACTGCAGGAGTTTTTTGATGATAGAATGTTAAATTAATACCTATGCTAAGAGTAGGTATACCTTAATAACTTAGCTTTTAAGTACTGTCTGTCAAATGATTGTGTGTAAATCTTTGTACTAGTTATTTAGTTATAAGATTGCAGCGCCCTTGCAGGGTACATGTTATGTAATTTTAAATACTTAATATGATTGCAATTAATGCTTTCTCTTGTCTTAAGATGAATGTTTCTAAGAGAGCCAATAATCTAGTTGTTGTTATATTTTGTAGAAATGTTCTATATAAATTTCAATGTCCATTTGGTATTCCTCAACAACTCTGACCAGAAAGAGGGGTGTTATATGTTTGTCTGCCTGTCTGTGGTATCATAGCTCTCCAATGGACGGATCGATTTCAATGTGTTTTTCCGTGAAAGCGAGTTTCCTTGCAGTGGTTCTTAGCTATGTTTGATAAAAATCGATCCAGCAGTTTGAAGAGTATTATTCCAAAATGATGTAAGGCATTTTTGGTATAAAATGATTTTTAAATATTTTTAAACAAACTTTATGGTTATTTACTGTAAACTATACCACATTAAACAAATACCTACATAATATGGGTAAAATGGACAGCCCCATGTGTAGAGCGTGCATGGAAGAAGAGAAAACAGCGGAAGATACTCTCCTAGATTGCAGGTAGAAGTTTACAAGAACAAATACCTAGGGACTCAGTGGACACTAAAGGAGGCAATTAGCAACCTGAAGTCACTGCTAGGTTTCGTGGAGGAGCTGGGGTGGCTAGAGTAGTGCTACCTCGCTTTCACACAAAATAGGCACTATGGTTGTCAATTTGTGGAAAATGCCCAGCATAACTAACTATGTAATCCTTTTATTTGTAACCTATATATAACTGTCATATTAAGTAAGTAAGTGAATATTCTTTATTGCACCAACAATTATACATTTTACATACATGTAAAAGTACAAATAAATTTTAAAGGAAAATAGAACCAGGTAACAACAGGCGGTCTTATAGCTAAAAAGCGATCTCTTTCAGACAACTTTTAGGAGCAACTGTAGAACTCATACAGCTAGTGCAAGGAGCTAAATATGGAGACTATTAAACACAAACACATAAGTCCTACATATACTACTTATATAAGTATTAAAACTATATCTAATACATTAATAAATATACAATATGATAGTGTTTTTCAAATATCCTTATTTTCAATACAAATGAATACAATCTCCATTTTTCTATTTAGTCTCTGTGCTGGTATGGAGTGGGACAATGATGGTGACTACCTAGCAGCAATAACTCCGAACAGCAACTCTGTGTTAATCTGGGAATGCCACTCCAACAAGCGGGTGAACGTGGAAACAGGGCTTCGGGAGGCACCTTCCTGCCTCGCCTGGGGTTACGGTGAACCAATGCTTGCTATAGGCACGCAGAAGGGAAATCTCGCTTTGTATAATCATCATACTACAAAGTAAGTTTCTTATCTGTTTTTTCTTCATTACCATATGTTTTTATTATTTTTATAGTTCTCAATATAACCCATTTTTGTAAGGGTCAAATGTCTAAATGCGACCAACTTACACCCATGCCATGCTGTAGGTACTTAATGAATGTATGAGAAAATTTAGTTAAAATGCAAGAGCTTTTTAATAATTTTTTGGAAAAATACAAAAAAAAAAAAAAATAGTTTTTGTCCCCATGATGCAATAGATCGCCTGCTCATTTTCATCCATTAAAAACGGTAATAACTTTGACGACCTGTCTGGCCTAGTGGGACCATGCCTATGAAGCCGCTGGTTCCGGGTTCGAATCCCAGTAAGGGCATTTATTTGTGTGATGAGCACAGATATTTGTTCCTGAGTCATGAATGTTTCCTATGTATTTAAGTATTTATAAATGTGTATATATCATTGTCTAAGTACCCGGAACACAAGCCTTATTGAGCTTACTATGGGACTTGGTCAATTTGTGTAATAATGTCCTATAATATTTATAAGGGAAAGTCGAAACAGCATTCTGAAGGTGATTGCGGACAGATTTAACTGCCCCATAATGTGGCATTGGATGGAGCAGGTCAGATCTACTTTGACCTATGTCAAGTAGGTCTGATTGGCATAGCATAACCTTTGTGAATAATATAGGTTTTAAGTTAATTTTACTAACCATATATGGACTTCTGGGTTTGAAATAAAGATATAATTATTTATTTATAAAAAAAAACATATTTTCCAGGCGCATACCAATCATAGGCAAGCACACAAAGAAAATTACGAGCGCAGCGTGGAACAAGGACAACATTCTCGTCCTAGCGTCGGAGGACAAGAGCCTGTCCATCAACAACGCGGACGGGGACACGCTGCGGGTCATCTCCCTGCGGGACACGCCCAACGACCTGCAGTGCTCCGAGATGAAGGCCGACGAGCGCGTGCCGGGCGAGAACACGGTAATTACATTCAAAGTTAGGCTGACAAGGAAAGGTACCCAACTGTCCGGTTCCGATTTGATTCATATTTATATATGTTATAGAGTAGTCTAAAATAACGGACACGTATTTTTTTTAGCTGCCCAAACTCAACCTATTGGAGAAATTGTCCTCCAAAGTACTAAAAAGTTACTAAATCTTCGAACTCCTATAGAAAGTGATGCTCCAGCAACTTGTTAGTTAATGGCTGGTTTAAGTATATGTTTGAAAGCAGCAAAAAATAATGGTGTTTTGTTATATCTGCTTAAACTCATTTTTTCCTAAAAATATCGACATTCGAAGTTTAATAATATCTTATCGTTAAAGTTACACATAAAGACGGGTGTTTTTTTATGAAAAACTTGAGTTTAAGCAGATATAACTTAAATTTATTAATAAAAAAAAATAAAAAAAATAAATAAATAACAAAACACGGGTACATTATTTTTTCCTGTTCTCAAACATATACTCAAACAAGCCATTAACTAGCAAGTTGCTCGAGCATAATTTTCTATAGGAGTCTTCTAGATTTAGTAACTTTTTAGTACTTCGGAGGACAATTTCTCCCAATAGGTTGAGTTTGGGCAGCTAAAAAAAAATACGTGTCCGTTATTTTAGACTACTCTATAACATATATAAATATGAATCAAATCGGAACCGGACAGTTGGGTACCTTTCCTTGTGAATACGGAGGTGTTGTCAGGGTCGCCATGTAAGGCCAGAAACATCGATATTATAGTGAGTAAAATGTTGATTTCTTCGTTGTAGCCACCTCATTACTCTGCTTAGTGTTACATAGCATGAAGACAGACGCAAATACTAAAGACTGTTTATGATACCCCGGAGACTAAATTTAATGACTTTGGTGGTTGTGGCGCTGTATAGTTCCATACATTATGCGGTAAAGCCCGTCTACTACGTATACCGTCCGGTATATTGTTAATGTTCCGTAAGATAACGAAATATCTTATAGTATAGCTAAGCACCACACACTACAACGATACGAAAATATATATTACAGTACATATGGTGCTACTTTATAGCATTAGTGCGAAAACTAGCATATTACGTTACTGTGTCGAACATTTAAATGGCCATATGTACTGTAAAACGTTGTACGATACATGTGCGAATAGGTAATTCGCAACTCGTGTCGATTTAAAACACTCCCTTCGGTCGTGTTTTAATTTATCGCCACTCGTTTCGAATTTCCTATTTTTCGCACTTGTATCGTAATGTACTATTTTAGCCGTCATAAACCTCGTCGCTGTCTGTCTAGCAGCTACATTGTGAGAGAGACGAAATATACCAAAATATATCGTAATATACCAAGCCATATAATAATGAGATATACTAATATACCAAAATATATTGCTATAGCTTCGTGTGTGGACTCTGTCAAATAGTACGTAAAATATATCGTTATAATCTTATTACGATATATTTCACGACCCAAGGCATCTGCCTTCATCATATCAGCCTTCTATCGCCCACTACTGAGCATAGGCTTCTCTTCTAGTACGCCACTTATCTGGCCTTGCTATAAGATATCTTTTGGTATACTGTGTCTACTATTTCATCTGCCAAACTAGGGGATACATTTTTTTCTTGCACCTTTGACTGTTTTTTTAAATTTCAGATCAGCCTGGTAGTAGGCAAGCGAACGTTGTACCTGTACAACCTGCTGAACCCGGATAACCCTATAGAACTAGCGTTCCAACAGCGATACGGCGCCATTGTCGCCTACCAGTGGTATGGGGACGGATATATTCTTATAGGTAATAACGAATTTTAATTAATCTATTTGATTCTACTCATCTCATCCAGATAATTTGAAACTTTTCTTGTAGAAGTAATTTCTTGCCGGTCCATATTGGGATACCCTCCTCCAATTGAGGGGGGATTTAAATCTTCTCGGGTCAGAGGTGTAGGGTTAGAGCCGGTGTAGCTTTATTTGACGTTCATAAGCGCATTGTAATATGCCTACTTGAATAATAAACTATCTTTATCTTCAATAGTCTATCATTCGGACTTAGTTGTTGATATTTGACCAAATAATTGATGGTTTGTTTGCTTGCTTGAGGCTCTGGTACGAGTAATACGTGGGTCACCAGGAAACATTTGAGATATTCCAAATTTATGAACAGAACGGAACTTAATACATTTTTTTATTAAATATCATTATAAAACATTGAACCATAGACAACGATTTATATAATAAGGTATTTGAAGACCCTCCTAAACTACCGGGAATGCTACAAATCATGGTTTAGGCGGATGTACCGATGTATAGAAGATAAAGGAGAAAGTTTTAGGAAACCGTAAAAAAAAAAATTTTAATAACTTCGTAACTTATTAGTATCCTAAAACTTTCGTAGTGACCTAAGCCGCCCACGATAAACCACGAATGGGATTAACCTATTTTTATAAAATTACCTATTTACTCAAGTTACTGTTGTGTAAATAAACTGCTATTATATTGCACACTACTATACGTGTATGTTTTTTATACTCTTCATTTTAATAGGCAGGTCCACACAGAGCGAGCATACGCGCGAGGAAATTTCCTCACGCACAAAACGGCCTTGCTTCTCGCGTATGATCGCTCTGTGTGGACCCGCCTAATCAGAAACGCCTTGGACTTACGTACATTTTGCTGGAAGTTGAGAGGTCAATAATTTGTCTAACTTCATTGTTTTATTGTATCTTTCTCCAGGATTCAGCGCAGGATTTGTCATAGCCATATCGACCCACATCAAAGAAGTTGGGGAGGAGTTGTTCCAAGTAAGGAACCACAAGGAGAGCCTTACGGATGTCGCCGTGTTCAACGGGCAGGCCGCTTCCTGTGGCGATAGCCAGTGGGTTCATAGTTATTTGTTTTACAAGGGGACAGAGCTGTTGGTGCGTTGGTGCTAAAGCGTAGCGAGTGGATCGAAAAATCTGGAATCTTGAACGTTGAGAGGGTTTCAAGGCACGAGGGTTAAAAGAAATTGCCACCGAGTGAAGCGCAAAATTTTTCACCACACCAACGCGCGAAAATACTAACCGTACATCAAAAAAAATCTAACCAAACCAAATTCAAAGAGACGTTATTAAATATGTATCATTCAAAATCATCATTTAAAAGTCAATTCTACCAGCCAACATAAGGAAATAACTCACAATTTGCATCAAATTACTTTGCCACACTTGTGGATTAAATGCAACTTTCTCATCAGTTTCTGAACAGTCAAGAGAGCCATTCTTTACAAGCTGATGTGATGAAAATGTTTTTATCTGCTTTAGCACTTCTTTTAATTGAATGACTGACTGGGCTGCTGTGCTAGGCTGGGCTGTTGAGTTACTTTCAAGAAATCACCCTATACCTTTCTATGCATCTCTTTAGATGCAAAATGAGTGTACTATCATTCACAGTCATATTTCGCGCCGCTCCACTGAATGCCCAAGACTCAACTTCCAGTTGGAATGTAATGTCCTTGAGATAAAGTAACCGAGACTTCATTTTACCTTGTATCAAACATTTATTCATCAAATAAAAACAGGAGCACTTTTACGTGTGAAATTTTTACAAGCAACAAATATGGTATCAATTAAATATTAGATACTTTCTTAGAGATGTATACTGTCTCTAAATGTACGAGTCACACCAAACGACGACCGGTTTGGCCTAGTGGGTAGTGACCCTGCCTACGAAGCTGATGGTCCCGGGTTCAAATCCTGGTAAGGGCATTTATTCGTTTGATGAGCATGGATATTAGTTCCTGAGTCATGGATGTTTTCTATGTATTTAAGTATTTATAAATATTTATATATTATATATATCGTTGTCTAAGTACCCTTAACACAAGCCTTATTGAGCTTACTGTGGGACTTAGCCAATTTGTGTAATAATGTCAAAAACAAAAATGATAAAAAGTAGAAACAACAAATACTAAAATTCTTTAGAGATGTAAAAGATTCTAAGTGTTAGAGATAAAATATAATTATAAAAAAGATCATAAAATTATGCTTAGTGATGTAAAGGATCTCCAAGGCTTGAATTCTTATACAAATAATAGGAGAATATTTTGACTTGACCACATGATGTCGTGATCACGAACTTTCTCATGTGAAATCTGTATTCAATCTTCTGTTACAGACAAATTTTTGTACCGAGTAGATACGTCTGCGAGCGATATTACCAAAATTAGAGCAATATAAAACATAAATACCTAAATCCTATTACTTACTTATTTATTATTTATACTTTTACCTTAGACCTCCATTATGTTACTAAGTTAATTAGTATTTTGAACTTCCACATTATCCTTATTAAGTATCATTTGTATTCGCTTTGTTCACATATGTGGTCGCAATAGTGCGTAATCTTAGTTTAGTATTATGTCACTACCTGTGAGTTCCTATAATTGGCTTTCTGTATCTACTATATTTTTCTATGTTAATGTCACAGCAGAGATTAAAAAAAAAAAAAAAAAAAAAAAAAAACTAGTGGCCCTGTGAGCCTGAGCTGTAAACTTCGCGATGAGTTTCACGAGCGACCCGCCCTGGTTTCGCACTTACACAAAACTTTAACAAATTAGACATCACCTTTCTCAAGTAACTGAACTCATTGATTGCTTTTTTTTGAAACTTTAAAAAAAAACAAAAACATGATATTGCTGTCCCGAGCACGCACATCCATCTCGCTCACTCTTACGCTCAATCAGAGTGAGAGAAGAACACGAACCTGTTAATTAAAAAAATCTGTTCCAGTCTGAAGCTGATATCAGTGTGGAACAACGGCGAAGTGTCGGGCTCCGTGCTGCCCCCCGGCGGCGCCGAGCGCTGCGCCTGGAGCGCCGACGGGCGCCTGCTGGCCGCCGCCGGCCGCGCCTACCTCTCCGTCTACGTGACAACCCTGCCGGCCTTGTACGCGGCCTACGGCACGAGGGTCGTCACCCTCACGAGCCTGTCGGAGGCTACGCTGTACCAATGTATCCCTGTCGGCGACGAGGAGGCTAAATGTGAGTATTATGAGTACGTGACAACCCTAGCGTGCTTGTACGCGGTCTATGGGACTAGGGTCATCACACTGACGAGCCTGTCTGAAGCTACGCTGTACCAATGTATCCCTGTCGGCGATGAGGCTAAATGTGAGTTTTACTTAGTGATATGTTATTTTAACACATTTACTGTCTGATTCCCGCTTGATATCGCCGGAGGCCTAGGGGTGACAG
This sequence comes from Cydia pomonella, assembly GCF_033807575.1. Taxonomy (NCBI): domain Eukaryota; kingdom Metazoa; phylum Arthropoda; class Insecta; order Lepidoptera; family Tortricidae; genus Cydia; species Cydia pomonella. The sequence goes on along the minus strand of NC_084706.1, from coordinate 23,388,753 downwards.
AGGCCGTGGGCCATACATTGTATGTAAAATTTGAGCTTCTACTTGCCTACGCCCATGAATTTGTGTCGAAAAATAATTACATACAGTTTACATCTTCTTCAATTATTTTAGTGCTAGTCATGCACGATGTAAGAAATATTTGTAATAAATATTTTTTGCATAATATAGTAAATTCCCTATTCGATTTCACCGTATTGTGATTGTGTGTTTTTTTGCCGCTGTACATTTTGTTTTGCGACTCTAAATGTTTTCTTTCAACGGTTTCCTCGCCCTAATTGTAGTACTCGTTGCAGCGGAGCCGACAGTGTTGGCGACGTACGCGCTACCCCTGGAGCCGCAGCTGCTGGCGCTGGGCGCCTCGCACGTGATCAGCGCGCGCGACGCGCACGCCTGGCTGTACCCGCTGGGCGGCGGCGTGCCCGCGCAGCGGCAGCTCCCCGCCGCCGTGGACGCGCTGCGCGCCGCCGGGGAGCACTGCGCCGCGCTGTGCGCCGGCCGCGCCGTGCTGCACAAGGTGAGTGGCACCAGGTCACAACACGCCCGGCTGTACCCGCTGGGCGGCGGCGTGCCCGCGCAGCGGCAGCTCCCCGCCGCCGTGGACGCGCTGCGCGCCGCCGGGGAGCACTGCGCCGCGCTGTGCGCCGGCCGCGCCGTGCTGCACAAGGTGAGTGGCACCAGGTCACAACACGCCCGGCTGTACCCGCTGGGCGGCGGCGTGCCCGCGCAGCGGCAGCTCCCCGCCGCCGTGGACGCGCTGCGCGCCGCCGGGGAGCACTGCGCCGCGCTGTGCGCCGGCCGCGCCGTGCTGCACAAGGTGAGTGGCACCAGGTCACAACACGCCCGGCTGTCCCCGCTGGGGCGGCGGCGGGCCCGCGCAGCGGCAGCTCCCCGCCGCCGTGGACGCGCTGCGCGCCGCCGGGGAGCACTGCGCCGCGCTGTGCGCCGGCCGCGCCGTGCTGCACAAGGTGAGTGGCACCAGGTCACAACACGCCCGGCTGTACCCGCTGGGCGGCGGCGTGCCCGCGCAGCGGCAGCTCCCCGCCGCCGTGGACGCGCTGCGCGCCGCCGGGGAGCACTGCGCCGCGCTGTGCGCCGGCCGCGCCGTGCTGCACAAGGTGAGTGGCACCAGGTCACAACACGCCCGGCTGTACCCGCTGGGCGGCGGCGTGCCCGCGCAGCGGCAGCTCCCCGCCGCCGTGGACGCGCTGCGCGCCGCCGGGGAGCACTGCGCCGCGCTGTGCGCCGGCCGCGCCGTGCTGCACAAGGTGAGTGGCACCAGGTCACAACACGCCCGGCTGTACCCGCTGGGCGGCGGCGTGCCCGCGCAGCGGCAGCTCCCCGCCGCCGTGGACGCGCTGCGCGCCGCCGGGGAGCACTGCGCCGCGCTGTGCGCCGGCCGCGCCGTGCTGCACAAGGTGAGTGGCACCAGGTCACAACACGCCCGGCTGTACCCGCTGGGCGGCGGCGTGCCCGCGCAGCGGCAGCTCCCCGCCGCCGTGGACGCGCTGCGCGCCGCCGGGGAGCACTGCGCCGCGCTGTGCGCCGGCCGCGCCGTGCTGCACAAGGTGAGTGGCACCAGGTCACAACACGCCCGGCTGTACCCGCTGGGCGGCGGCGTGCCCGCGCAGCGGCAGCTCCCCGCCGCCGTGGACGCGCTGCGCGCCGCCGGGGAGCACTGCGCCGCGCTGTGCGCCGGCCGCGCCGTGCTGCACAAGGTGAGTGGCACCAGGTCACAACACGCCCGGCTGTACCCGCTGGGCGGCGGCGTGCCCGCGCAGCGGCAGCTCCCCGCCGCCGTGGACGCGCTGCGCGCCGCCGGGGAGCACTGCGCCGCGCTGTGCGCCGGCCGCGCCGTGCTGCACAAGGTGAGTGGCACCAGGTCACAACACGCCCGGCTGTACCCGCTGGGCGGCGGCGTGCCCGCGCAGCGGCAGCTCCCCGCCGCCGTGGACGCGCTGCGCGCCGCCGGGGAGCACTGCGCCGCGCTGTGCGCCGGCCGCGCCGTGCTGCACAAGGTGAGTGGCACCAGGTCACAACACGCCCGGCTGTACCCGCTGGGCGGCGGCGTGCCCGCGCAGCGGCAGCTCCCCGCCGCCGTGGACGCGCTGCGCGCCGCCGGGGAGCACTGCGCCGCGCTGTGCGCCGGCCGCGCCGTGCTGCACAAGGTGAGTGGCACCAGGTCACAACACGCCCGGCTGTACCCGCTGGGCGGCGGCGTGCCCGCGCAGCGGCAGCTCCCCGCCGCCGTGGACGCGCTGCGCGCCGCCGGGGAGCACTGCGCCGCGCTGTGCGCCGGCCGCGCCGTGCTGCACAAGGTGAGTGGCACCAGGTCACAACACGCCCGGCTGTACCCGCTGGGCGGCGGCGTGCCCGCGCAGCGGCAGCTCCCCGCCGCCGTGGACGCGCTGCGCGCCGCCGGGGAGCACTGCGCCGCGCTGTGCGCCGGCCGCGCCGTGCTGCACAAGGTGAGTGGCACCAGGTCACAACACGCCCGGCTGTACCCGCTGGGCGGCGGCGTGCCCGCGCAGCGGCAGCTCCCCGCCGCCGTGGACGCGCTGCGCGCCGCCGGGGAGCACTGCGCCGCACTGTGCGCCGGCCGCGCCGTGCTGCACAAGGTGAGTGGCACCAGGTCACAACACGCCCGGCTGTACCCGCTGGGCGGCGGCGTGCCCGCGCAGCGGCAGCTCCCCGCCGCCGTGGACGCGCTGCGCGCCGCCGGGGAGCACTGCGCCGCGCTGTGCGCCGGCCGCGCCGTGCTGCACAAGGTGAGTGGCACCAGGTCACAACACGCCCGGCTGTACCCGCTGGGCGGCGGCGTGCCCGCGCAGCGGCAGCTCCCCGCCGCCGTGGACGCGCTGCGCGCCGCCGGGGAGCACTGCGCCGCGCTGTGCGCCGGCCGCGCCGTGCTGCACAAGGTGAGTGGCACCAGGTCACAACACGCCCGGCTGTACCCGCTGGGCGGCGGCGTGCCCGCGCAGCGGCAGCTCCCCGCCGCCGTGGACGCGCTGCGCGCCGCCGGGGAGCACTGCGCCGCGCTGTGCGCCGGCCGCGCCGTGCTGCACAAGGTGAGTGGCACCAGGTCACAACACGCCCGGCTGTACCCGCTGGGCGGCGGCGTGCCCGCGCAGCGGCAGCTCCCCGCCGCCGTGGACGCGCTGCGCGCCGCCGGGGAGCACTGCGCCGCGCTGTGCGCCGGCCGCGCCGTGCTGCACAAGGTGAGTGGCACCAGGTCACAACACGCCCGGCTGTACCCGCTGGGCGGCGGCGTGCCCGCGCAGCGGCAGCTCCCCGCCGCCGTGGACGCGCTGCGCGCCGCCGGGGAGCACTGCGCCGCGCTGTGCGCCGGCCGCGCCGTGCTGCACAAGGTGAGTGGCACCAGGTCACAACACGCCCGGCTGTACCCGCTGGGCGGCGGCGTGCCCGCGCAGCGGCAGCTCCCCGCCGCCGTGGACGCGCTGCGCGCCGCCGGGGAGCACTGCGCCGCGCTGTGCGCCGGCCGCGCCGTGCTGCACAAGGTGAGTGGCACCAGGTCACAACACGCCCGGCTGTACCCGCTGGGCGGCGGCGTGCCCGCGCAGCGGCAGCTCCCCGCCGCCGTGGACGCGCTGCTTTGTAATTCGACATTAAGATACTTTATATATCTCTAAGTAATAATAATACTTTAGTTTAAATTCCATGTTGACGTGTAGAAGTGCCCTTGTGGCCTATTTCCTGAATAAATGTAGAAGTTGAAGTTACCAAATACTAGCGCGAATTTCCCTACTATATCTTGTATAATGTTCTTATTTACAAAATAAGTGCAAGTGTTTCAGTTTTAATATTATGAATTAACTTTTTTTTTATTAAGTAACTTTTGTCGGCAGATCGAGCCTCCAGACCCCGAGAACGCGGAGCGGGACTCTATAACGTTCCCCGAGCCTCACATGCAAGATGCCGTCATCACGGACATACAGCTCACCAGCGATTTCTTCACATTTGTCACTGACGTGAGTACCCTGGCACATATGACATAATACTATCGTTATCTTTCACCTATCCTTTCATAACAGAGCTTTACTAACGTTTAGATTTTTTTTTTTGTATTTTGTGATCATTACGTTTACAACACCTGAAATGTGTCAATTTCTACATTTTCTACATTTTCAACGTTTCAACTCGATGATTATTATACTGAGCGTTTATGCAAAAAAGCATTGTGACGGGAAAAAAAACTCCTATACCTAGAAATCATCAACTAAGTGGGTGTATTAATCATGTGCGCATGACGCCATCATGACCGTCGTAAGTAATTGTGTCAGCTTCTCAACTTTTCAGATTAAGACCGACGACATAGAATGAACTTAAAGTTTAAACCGGTAGTGTAAGTAGCTATACATTAATCAAATTAATATTTTTCTGTTAACAGCAAGGCCACATTGAATATTTCGGCCTCGAGGAATGGCGTAGCTCCGTCCGCTACAAACATACCTGTGGGATACGTAACGTCTACTGCGATATAGGTTCGTTTTTTTTTAGCTTAAATTCGGTGGGCGGATTCTGTAGTTAAATAGTTTTTTTCTGGTTTTTTGTTTTTTGGGAAAACTGCAAAATTGCCATTAGCGTCTAAGACACTTAAGACCATTGCGTCTACGCTGTGATAATGGCTCAAAGAATTAAGTCTTCTTCTTCTTCTTCTTCCTCGCGTTGTCCCGGCATTTTGCCACGGCTCATGGGAGCCTGGGGTCCGCTTGACAACTAATCCCAAGATTTGGCATAGGCACTAGTTTTTACGAAAGCGACTGCCATCTGACCTTCCAACCCAGAGGGGTAAACTAGGCCTTGTTGGGATTAGTCCGGTTTCCTCACGATGTTTTCCTTCACCGAAAAGCGACTGGTAAATATCAAATGATATTTCGTACGTAAGTTCCGAAAAACTCATTGGTACGAGCCAGGGTTTGAACCCGCGACCTCCGGATTGCAAGTCGCACGCTCTTACCGCTAGGCCACCAGCGCTTTTTCGCTCAAAGAATTAAGTATATTTTGTTTAATAATTTTTTAAGCTTATGAATGTCACGCGAGGTCTACACCTCCCAGAGCCACTAGTTTATTTATTTGAGAATTTATTGCACAATAAGTAAAAATTACAAAAGACGGACACCAAATCATATGTCACCGTTTACCTACCTTACTTACCTACTCCTTATTTGCCTACTTATTTTTGTACGGGAAGTTTCATAGTTTACAGCCGAATGTCGCTTTTAATTCTTTAAGACACTCTACTATTCACCACACTAGTATATTCTCTTGGTTGCCATCGAGAACTCAAAGGTCATGGATATTAGAGCTAACAATTTGCTAGATACTATTCCAAGCGCCTACTGGGAACTATTTCACTACACACGTGACACCATAGATATAGGATTTTCTGTAGATGGGTCATACGGGCACACACGTGAGGGACAGAACATATGCAATGCGACGGAATTAAAGACGCGTAACATTCCTGACAACATACCAAAATTAACCTACTTACGTAATTTGGTCAGGACTCAGGGAACCGGTGGGCATGAAAAGTGAGACAGACTAACAATAACAGCGCTTTCTCGGCTACTCCTATTGAAAGTTCCATAAGACTATCCCCTTCTGTCATTTCTCCCCGCCCACCACACGTCTTACACAGTAGAGTAGATTCTATATTCTTGCCTGTCACTGACAATTTCCTGTACATTTTTGGGTCGATAAGTAATGATGGTACCTGTCAATATTTAATGATGGTTAATAATTTACTTGTTGGACCGTGGTGAAGAGAGCAATTAGCAGTTTTGAACCCTATTATAACATTGCAGGCGGGACCCGCGCCTGCATAGTGGACGAGCGGCGCCGCGTGCTGGTGTACTGCCCCGCGTCCGGCGACATGTGTGCCGTGCCCAACGTCTCCGGACCCATCAAGTAACATCGATTCACAACAATTAAATATAAAAAATAGCATCAATAAATTGCTGTGATAATTAGCCTCAAATAATGTTTATACTCCAATCCAGCTCGCGAATAAGAAGCGGAAACCCGCGGGTCAAAACGTTTGGAGAGCCAAGCTTACCTAACTTGAGGATATACGTTCTAGGGGCGTAATTTGGGATATCTGCCTCTCCGAGCGCAACGTGTTCGCCGTGCACACCCCGGGCGCCGTCCACACCTGCTACCTGAGCGCGCACGGCACCGCGGGCCCGCACGCGACGCTCGTCCACACCACCGCCGTGTCGCCCGACACGGCGCCGCTCTTACTGTTCTCTGGCGACGTCTACTGCTACGGCCCGCAGGGAGCGTGAGTCGCTGTCCACCTTACTGCCCGAGCGCGGCGCCGCTCATACTGTTCTCTGGCGACGTCTACTGCTACGGCCCGCAGGGAGCGTGAGTCGCTGTCCACCTTACTGCCCGAGCGCGGCGCCGCTCATACTGTTCTCTGGCGACGTCTACTGCTACGGCCCGCAGGGAGCGTGAGTCGCTGTCCACCTTACTGCCCGAGCGCGGCGCCGCTCATACTGTTCTCTGGCGACGTCTACTGCTACGGCCCGCAGGGAGCGTGAGTCGCTGTCCACCTTACTGCCCGAGCGCGGCGCCGCTCATACTGTTCTCTGGCGACGTCTACTGCTACGGCCCGCAGGGAGCGTGAGTCGCTGTCCACCTTACTGCCCGAGCGCGGCGCCGCTCATACTGTTCTCTGGCGACGTCTACTGTTACGGCCCGCAGGGAGCGTGAGTCGCTGTCCACCTTACTGCCCGAGCGCGGCGCCGCTCATACTGTTCTCTGGCGACGTCTACTGCTACGGCCCGCAGGGAGCGTGAGTCGCTGTCCACCTTACTGCCCGAGCGCGGCGCCGCTCATACTGTTCTCTGGCGACGTCTACTGCTACGGCCCGCAGGGAGCGTGAGTCGCTGTCCACCTTACTGCCCGAGCGCGGCGCCGCTCATACTGTTCTCTGGCGACGTCTACTGCTACGGCCCGCAGGGAGCGTGAGTCGCTGTCCACCTTACTGCCCGAGCGCGGCGCCGCTCATACTGTTCTCTGGCGTCGTCTACTGCTACGGCCCGCAGGGAGCGTGAGTCGCTGTCCACCTTACTGCCCGAGCGCGGCGCCGCTTATACTGTTCTCTGGCGACGTCTACTGTTACGGCCCGCAGGGAGCGTGAGTCGCTGTCCACCTTACTGCCCGAGCGCGGCGCCGCTCATACTGTTCTCTGGCGACGTCTACTGCTACGGCCCGCAGGGAGCGTGAGTCGCTGTCCACCTTACTGCCCGAGCGCGGCGCCGCTCATACTGTTCTCTGGCGACGTCTACTGCTACGGCCCGCAGGGAGCGTGAGTCGCTGTCCACCTTACTGCCCGAGCGCGGCGCCGCTCATACTGTTCTCTGGCGACGTCTACTGCTACGGCCCGCAGGGAGCGTGAGTCGCTGTCCACCTTACTGCCCGAGCGCGGCGCCGCACTTACTGTTCTCTGGCGACGTCTACTGTTACGGCCCGCAGGGAGCGTGAGTCGCTGTCCACCTTACTGCCCGAGCGCGGCGCCGCACTTACTGTTCTCTGGCGACGTCTACTGTTACGGCCCGCAGGGAGCGTGAGTCGCTGTCCACCTTACTGCCCGAGCGCGGCGCCGCACTTACTGTTCTCTGGCGACGTCTACTGCTACGGCCCGCAGGGAGCGTTAGTCGCTGTCCACACCTGCTACCTGAGCGCGGCACCAAACCGTCCTATAAATAAGTACTGTAAGCTATACGTGAAACTAACTGACACTCGTACCCAGCTTGTTATTTTACAGTTACCAGCAGAACTAGCTAATCTGGGTGAGGTGTTATGGCAGTGTACACCGATTTTAACGTGTAGTCCAATTTCGAACATGAATTATAAAATATTCGTAATTGGACTATTGGTCTAAAAAGACACCTTCCTTATACTGTAAAACATAATCAACACAACTTGATTAAGAGAGTATAGGTATACTCTCAAAGGATAAAGGATAGGTAACCTCCTGAGTCCCAGGGCCCCTCTTAAAGGCCTTATTCCAAAATTTTACTTTAACTTTTATATTATATAAGACAAAGTTCCAAATTCAAAAAACACAATGAATGCTTCTGGGCTGGGCTTCTGGTGAAGCTTTTAGTTCATTTATCGACTCTATTCATCTTTGAATAAAACTCACTTTCTAGTGTGCTGAAAATCCCCCTCGACTCACACAACACGAGCGGGCTGGCCGACCCGGACCCTGAGAAACGCCTCGCGAACCAACGGAAACATATCGAGAAACTTCTACTGCTGAGACGGTTCAACGAAGCTTGGTTGTTCTGTGATGCTGTCGACGAAGAGGGCCTGTGGAGAAAGCTGGGAGAAGCAGCCATAGCTGAGCTTAATGCGGAGTTCGGTGAGGACCTTGTGTAGATTGACTTGGGTTGATTTTGGCAGGTTAGCGTCTTGCCAACCAAGGGAAACGTATCAAGAAAGTTCTACTGCTGAGATGGTTCAACGAAGCTTAGTTGTTCTGTGATGCTGTTGACGAAGAAGGCCTGTGGAGAAAGCTAGGAGAAGCGGCAATAGCTGAGCCTAACGCGGAGTTCGGTGAGGACCATGTGTAGGTAGACTTAAGGTTGATTTTGGCAGGTTAGCGTCTCGCCAACCAAGGGAAACGTATCAAGAAAGTTCTACTGCTGAGGCGATTCAACGGAGCTTGGTTGTTCTGTGATGCTGTCGACGAAGAAGGCTTGTGGAGAAAGCTGAAAGAAACGGCCGTAGCCGGGCTTAACGCGGAGTTCCGTGAGGACCTAGTGTAGATCAATTTATATTCGGTTGATATTAGCTGCTCAATGTCTTGACAGCCAAAGGAAACATATCGAGAAGCTTCTGCTGCTGAAACGGTTCAACGAAGCTTGGCTGTTTTCTGATGCTGTCAACGAAGAAGGCCTCTGGAGAATGTTAGGAGAAGTGGCCATAGCTGAGCTTAATGCGGAGTACGGCTTTGTGTAGATAGATTTTAGGATGATTTCTGCAGGTTAGCGATTCGTCAACCATACCATCGCGTTGTAAGGGGGGAGCTCATGTATATGTGTAAATATATATACCGATTATTGCATGAAATGATTGCCATATCATGAAATGAT